>NC_065585.1:6850000-7142500 GCF_024542745.1 Macaca thibetana thibetana
ACAGCTGGCTAATTTTTGTATTTTTTTAGTAGACACAGGGTTTCACCATGTTGGCAAGGCTGGTCTAGAACTTCTGACCTCAAGCAATCCACCCATCTCAGCCTCCCAAAGTGCTGGGATTACAGGCATGAGCCACCTCGCCAGGCCCCTTTTGCTTTAAATATGTCCTTTCTCAATGTTCAACTCCTAAATCCTGTAATTTCTTCAAGACTGCGCTCAATGTTTACCTTTAGTTCAATTGGCAAATATTTATGGGGTGCTGTGTCAGGGTTGAGCCCTGTGCTGTCCCCTGGGATTATAGCATGCCATGGACAAATGATGGGCGGCTTTCCTGGAGGTGATATTCTGAGAGAGGACTTGGAAATCAAGTAGATAATTCCATGGAGTGGTTGATACTCTAAATACCATAAAACAGTGATATGCTGGAGAACAACTGAGAAGAGAGAAGAGGCTACTTGAGGAAATGGCCTTGGAGCAGAGATCAGTAGGGAAAATTGGGGAGCAGCTCTGAGTAGTTGTCAGAAAGGTCCTTTGAGGCAAGTGGATGGTCCAGGCCAAAAACCTCAGGCATATCTGAGCTGGGGGAAATGGAGTGAGGAGCAGTAAGGAGGGTTGTTTGCTGGGGCATCTTAGGGGAAGGGGGTCATCTACAGCAGAGCTGGGAAGCAGGTTATATCAGACTGCGTTGGCCGATGTGAGGGCATGAAGCTCATTAACTGAGGGGACGAGAGGTCGCTGCAGGATGACATGATTGGAGGTACTTCTAAGAAAGGTCTCCCATCCCCTCTGCTGCTGAGTGAAGAAGGGATTGTGGAGGGAGGGGAAGAAGAGAAGCAGAGATGCAGTGTGGGGGCTTGTGTCCTCCAGGCGGTGAGACTTGGAGTCAGGTGTTGACCCATTGCTAGCCCCTAAACAGATTTTGGAACTAAAAACGTCAGGGCTTTCTAAAGCCTGTGGTTCCTTCCATGGCTCCATCTCTCCCTTCTCTAAACCACTTATATATACACACACACATACTCACACACATGTACACACACACACACATACACACACACACACTCTTTCTCTCTTTCAATTTACTTGGCAGAAAACCAAATGTCTCTGCTATGCTTGGGAGCAGGTAGTCTTACCCCCATCACAGCCTGTGACCTATTGCAGTAGAGCCTCTGCCAGTGTGGGTTCCCGAGTCACTGGAGTCTGGTCATTGCAACTCTTCCTCTCTGCACAAATCCCCAGGCTGTACTCTGGAAGCCAGGCACATAATAGGCCCCTAATATATCTATTTAGAAAATGGGTAAATAAATAAATAATGGGTAAATAAATAAATGGAACCTATAGGGGCCTAGGTTACCATTAAGCAACCACTAGCCTCCTAGACTAAAGGGGAGGAAGCGGTGTTAGGTGTATAACACCCTTAATGGGTTCAGTCACTTTGGGTCGGCCTGGCCCATTGCAACAGTCAGACGTCAAGCTAATCCTGCATACAGCGAGTGGAATGGTATCAATGCAGACAGCTATGCTATGCACTGGACATCCAGCTGTGTGGGAGCTGAGATCATGTCCATGTGGCTCATTTCTGTGTCTACAGCTCCTAGAATAGTGCCTTAGGCATCCTGACCAGGCAGGGCACATTGGCTGTATAGACAATGAAGGTGGACATTCCAAAACAGGGGAGAACAGGATGAACTTAGAGCATGGGAAGGCTTAACAGAGGAGGGGAAACTCTGGGTAGCTAGGAAAAGATTCAGAGGGAGGAAGCAGGTGCCAGGATAGTGAGCACCAAAGGGAATGGGAACCAAGACAGAGAATGGGCGTGGTCTCCTTTGTCAAACATAAGGAACCCAGTTTGATTGGAGCGGTGTTTATATAGCAATGGTCGGGGAGGAGGAAGAAACAAACCAACAAATGTGTCTATTACCTTTTAAGAATAAAAAATCAGAATGTCAAGAAGAATCATGCAGAGATTAAGTCACAGAGATTGCCTTCCTTAACATCAATTGCCTCTCACACACACAAAAAGATGTTCTTTGATGACTTCTCATGTTGAGTTTTGAAGATTAAATGAAAGAAGCATTGAAGTATCCAGTATCGTGGTGTTTAAGGTTTTGCCTCTGTGATTTCCTCTCCCCTTTATTCTAACACTCCCATTCTCATTTTTATGTAAATTATGAATAGAAATAACTGGGAAAACAGAAACAGAGCAGAATGCTTGAGATCCCACCAACCTCTACATCAGCTATCATGCGTCTATTCCCTCTGTGCCAGATGGCATTTAGGTCTCCTTAATCTCTAACCTTTCCCTGCTAGACATGTGTGTTTTTACAGATAAGGAAAACTGACCACATTAAGCTACTGACCTCCAGTTTGCACAGAAATACACATTGCATTTGGGATTTGAACCAAAGCATGTCTGGCTTTAAAGACTCTCAGTTGAAGGTCTAAGAAAATGTGAGGACACTGCATACCTCTGGGCATCAGAGTTCCTGGGCCTGAACCTCAGGAATCATCTGAGGAGCTGGAGGAGATCATCAACCTCACTGACATGTAGATAAGTAGTTGACAGTGCAGAAAGGGACACTTTTGAGGTTGGGAATAATGGAGATACTCTACGGTCATTCAAATGAATGAACTTTGTTGAGCCTGGGATTTGATCTGGCCCCTTTTCCAGTGGATATGTCTAGGCCAGATCTATGCCTACAATCACTCCCGTTTCCATCCTCTCCATCCATCTTCTGTCCTCTAGGTTTCCTCTCCATCATCCTGGGGTAACTTCTTGCCAGCAAGATTGTACTTGCAGGGCAGGTTTTGAAGGAAAAGTTCAATATGAAATTAACCCTGTTCATTCATTATAAGGGAGGGAGTCAGGTATTTCTAACTCTGCATGAAAGGGTTATTTTTTTTTTCTAAATTGTAATTCATTGAGTGTCTATTGCCATCACAATAGGATGTTAAGAATAGTAGCAGCTACTCTGAGTGTTCTCTGGGTGCCAGATGCCACACTATGCACTTTGTGTATAAAATTCCTTGGTTTTTCATAATTATCCTGTGCAGAGCTCCTATACACAGATGAGAAAACTGAGAAATAAAGGCACCACACAAAAGCAGGGATTAATAAAGAACAGGACTAGTGACCATGAAAGTTTTGTGCCAAACTTTGCCCTTTGCTGTGCACTGAGCTGCCTCTCCATGTCCTGCTGTGGTTTACTCACCCCAAACCCTCCATATCCCTGTGAGACTATGAGCTGACCACCGAACCCTCAAGAGAGGCCTTTCCAGTGAGATCCACACCCCTGGAGGTAGCTGTAGCCCTGGAGAAAGAGGAGCCCCTCAGGAGGATTGATATTAAGCAGAGCACAGGGAAGACTGATTACCCTGGTTCCTCTGGCTCCCAAGAAATTTTAGAAACCATTGTTGAAGGCCATCCTTAAGGTCCTCTGTATCTTGATATCTTGTCCCTACTTGGTTTTCCATTTTGGCTGGGAGGAGGGCAGGCCTTGGAGTGCGTGAGAAGGTTGGGAATGGAGGCTTGCACATCTTGTGGGTGGTCAGTGTGGGAACACGGTGACGCGGGCTGAGTCATGGCTGCACTTGTGAAGCTAATGACAGATGCTAAACAAAATTGGATCCCAAACCATCGTGACCAGGGCACAAACAGATAGCGTGTCTGAAATGCCAACCTTGACTCATGTGTGGGAGCCTCGCATCTCGCATTCACCTCCTCTCCTGTTTATGTTGTGGCATCAGGAAGGATAAATAGAGGGCTCGTCTGTGGTTGAGACACCACCCGCTACTGCATCCTTCCCCTGACGCTGGTTCCTCTGCGGGATGCTCTCAGGCAAGATGATTGTATACACCTCCCTCCTTTCCTCAGTGGACATACGCAGAGGACAAAAGGAGCCCAAAGATGCATTCAAAATAAGACGGGTATAATTCCATCAGTCTTAACGTCCTAAGTAGGAGCGGATTCCAAGTGCCCAAAAAAACTTTGATCAGAAAGAAGAGTAATGAACTTATTCAGTCGTTCATATGTGCATTTTCTCTTATGTTTGTTTAGTCTTTCATTCCTTCTCCTGTTTGTCCCACAAATGTTATTCCATACCTGTTCTCTACCATGTTTCTTGCTAGACTCCATGGCTGTCCTTCATTTTATGGCACTCACAGCCTAACCTGAAAATAGAGATACTTGCAGAGCACCACCTATTCAGGGCTATTTTGACATGCACAAGGCAAGGTTGGGGGCTTGTGTTAGGGAGGGCGGTGGCATGGCTGTTCAGGGAGGGCTTTCTGGATAAGCTAGATTGGACATTTAAGGATGGGGAGCTTGTCAGGCAGAGAGGTGCAAGGTGGGCCCTCCGGTGGAGATAATAGGTTGAACAAAGGTATAATAAAACCATGTTTAGAAGTAATGGAGCACTTTGATGAAAGTATTTTGAGAGGCTTTGTTTGGGGCGGTGGTGATATAGCGAGGGAAGAAGGTCCTAGAGTTTGAAGCACCTGTTTCATGCTAAGAATTTAGATTATGCTCAGGTTAAATATGCATCAGTGCTGCACATGAAAGAGGACTAGGTCTGTTTAGCAGAATTGTGCAGAGCTCATACTCTAAGGACCCGGATGCCTCAGGTCATGGTTTTTCTCTCAGATGGTTGTGCAACAGCCCCCAAACAATGCACATGTTCTCTCTGTGTGTGTGTGTGTGTGTGTGTGTGTGTGGTTTGTTGCTCCAATATGAGGGCCTGAGCTCTGTGATCTCCGAGCTTCCTGTAAGATCTAAAGTTCTGAGACCCTGATGTTAACCATTTCCCCATATCTGCATGGTAAGACGAAGGAAGTGGATATAACTAAGATTCATCAGTGTCTCGGAACTTTAAATCTTATAGGAAGATCTAAAGTTAGATTTTGTTGTCACTTTTTTTTCAACCTCTTGGGGTTCTTTCTATGATCAGATGAAATCATGGATGTAAAAACTTTGACCACCAAGAATTTAAAGATCAATGGGCTACAAATCTGGAGACGGGGTCCTGAGGACATTTGTTCTGTGATTATGGGCAAAGCACTCCCTTTTCTGGGCCTCAAATGTCGTATCTGTGTAAGGAGTGGGTGGACAAGGTGGTGGTAGGGACCACTGGATCACTATGCTTTGATGCGTGAGGTACTAAAACCTATATAGTGGCTCACATCTGTAATCCCAGCACTTTGGGAGGCTGAGGTGGGCAGATCACCTGAGGCCAGGAGTTTGAGACCAGCCTGGCAACATGGCAAAACCCCATCTCTACTAGAAATACAAAAACTAGCCAGGCATGGTGGCAGGCACCTGTAATCCCAGCTGCTCGGAGGCTGAGGCAGGAGAATCGCTTAAACCCAGGAGGTGGAGGTTGCAGTGAGCCAAGACCGCACCACTACGCATCAACCTGGGTGGCAGAGCGAGACTGTCTCAAAAAAAGAAAGAAAGAAAGAAAAGAAAAGAAGAAAGAAACCTATATAGTGCTACTGACCTTAAAGGGTTCACTACAGAGACACCACTCACCACTGATACTAAGCCTGCTGATGCCATCATGTGATTCAACTTGAATTGGGTGCGGTCCACTGCCGTTCGGCAAACGAAATGCTCTTGAAATATTTATGGCCATTAATGAACGCAGAACCTTAAAATTAGATGGCATGATATTCATAGACTCTCAAGACTGTCAGGAAGCATAGAGGACGTCTACTCAAGGCTCAATCCCAAAGCAGAAATCCTGTCTTCAACTCCTGGGGCAGACTTGGCATCTGCGACATTCTTCCAGGGACAAGGAATCACTGCCTTTCAGGGAAGGTGTATTCACTATCAAGTTATGTCTGTCATTGCATTGAAACCTCCCCCAACCTCAATGAATGTGAGGTGCTATTCTTACCTGCCTGAATTACGTTTCTTGAGGAGGAGAGATGCAACTTCTGTCTCCCTCAGGACCCAGAGAAAATGGGAACCTACATCTGAATCCAGCCTCATTGGCTGTGGGCTCAGTATCCAGTATGCTTCCCCCAAGCTTGGAGTCCTGGTATCTGAGCCCTGGACATTGCCTATGTCTTTGCCTAGCAACTCAGCTTCATCCAGGTTATCCTGTGGTTCATTTCAGGCTGGATTTCTTTGCATATTTAAGCTTATCTTTGTTAAGCAAAATTTTTATTGCACAACATACATATATTTTATTGTTATTATTAGTCTAATATTAACATTATCCACTATATATTGAAAAGCCACAATGTTGCTGAAAAAAATAAACATTTATGTTGATCTTCCCAAAAGTAAATCACTACCAAGTAGATAGACATTACTATAGTAGGATTACAGATGTGGAAAGTGAGAGCGCTAAAATTTGATTAGGGTAACCCGTAAAATGGTCAGAATGTGAACCAGATTTGGCAGCCCTGAAGCCCCTGCCCTTTCCATTATTTGACATTGCCTCTCTAAAAAAAGAACTTGGAGACAGTATGCTCCTTGTTGTGTGTGCTTATGTACGCACACACACTTAGGAGTCTGTTTGTGTGCATGTGTTTCAGTAGGTGGAAAGAGAGATAAATTGCCACTCACTGTGGTCACATGTTTAACTTCTCAGTGAGTGTCACCAGAGCTTCCAGCATTGGCAGAAAGGGAGAAGGCTTCATGCCTGAGAGCTGCAAATAGTGATGGCATTGGCTGCTGCTCCCTTAATAGAGCTTCCTCATCTTTGGTACTTCAAGCCCTCTGCCTGAGTTTATGAGTCAGTTATCTTTTTATGAGATTGCGAAATCTTATGTGCCTGCTTGCCTTAATTTTAAAATGCTGCCTAAGATAAGGGGGACATAGAATCCCAAAGAAAACAGGAACTTGGCATTGTGTGGGTTGCTTCTATTTGCACTGTCTTTAGATGTGAAAAAAAAATAAGCAAACATACACAGCCAGTTTTGATTTCTATATTGAAGGAAAGAAAATACTTTTAAACATTCAGGGGGTGAATGCCTGGGGCTGCATTTTCTATGGTGGGTGAGGGTCAGAGATGTGATTTCTGGCCTCCCCTCTGCTCCTAATCAACAGGGGAGCCCTGAAGAACCTCAAAGTTGGCGAGGGTGTAGGTAACTCATGGTGGAAGGGGATTATCATTCCTCTCCTGCCATTGCCACAGAACTATTTTTAGGTTTGCTTCTTTATCATACTAGCTTATACTTATTAAGCATTTATCATATGCCAGACTCCAAAACAACTTGCATTTGGGGAAACTGAGGCACAGAGCGATTAAGTTCTTGCTCCAAGATTGCACAGCTGCTGAGAGATTGGCCTCTGTATTGCTTGGACTGGCCAGGTCCCAGAAGGCTGACCCGGTGGGTCTCAGCCACCACCAGTAGGTGCGCCTGCCTTCTTTGTGCATCTTTATTTCAAGGTATTTATCCTTGTGGACCACAGTTGTGGCTTGACTTCCTTTGCTCAGGTCCTATCTGTGTCTTCCAATGGCCCAGGTCGATGGCTCAGATTTCCCGTGTCCCTGGTGCTGTGAGAAGTTGGCCCCTATTCTGCATGTGAACGGTGAGGCTTAGAGATGTTGTGTGACTTGTCCAAGTTTCCACACAGAGGTGAGACCCAAGATTGGGAGTCAAATGTTGATGAGATCCTCTCACAGCAAGAAAGAGTGCTTAGGGGATCCTCCCTTCTTAATGAAGAAGCACCAGTTTTCCATCTCTAGTAAGATTATTTGCCTGGAACACTGAGCAGATTTTCCCTGCAGTGATCAAGCCAGGCAACAAACTGAAGTTATTACCTTGTTAGAATGGCTGCGTGGAGTAAATCCCCTGGGGAGAAGGACATCACTGAATGCAGATACATGCTTTGGAGAGTAATTTCTGCTGCTTCTCTTGGACCCTACAGAGAAAGCAGCACATTCTGACAGGGTAATCTGGGTTTGAGTGTGGCTATCCCAAGAACTTGCTAGGTCATGTGTGCTCTGGTATCCTGCTATGATTTCTGCCAAAACTCATATTGAGATTTCATTGTTATTAGCAGTGTTGAAATGTGGAGCCTTTAAGAGATAAATAGATTAATGGTGTTATAGAGGGAGTGGGTTAGTTATCTCCAGACTGGGTTTGTTATGAAAGGGAGTTTAGTCCAGTTTCCTCTCTCTGTCTTGAGTGTTCTCTTGTGCCTTCAGTCCTTCTACTGTGGACAGGGGAATACCAGATGCTGTGCTCTTGGACTTCCCAACCTCCAGAACCATGAGCCAAATAACTTTCTGTTCTTAATAAATTATTCAATCTGTGGTATTCTGTTATAGCAGCAGAAAACAGACTAAGATACATCCTTCTCTATCCTCATAATATTCCTCTGTACATGAGAGATCTCTTCCCGAGCCTTTCCCATCTATATTGTAATTCTGTGATACACAGTCCTTTGAGAACATTAATGTTGTTTTCCCTTTTCATAAAGTAAATGCTGATGTATATTAAGATTGAATTATTATTTTCATTTAATCTTTCAAAGACCATATACTCTGAAGATTGAAGTTTTAAAGAAAAATTGCATTGAAAGGAAAACATGTTTGTAAAATAATTTATTCCCAAACAAAATCTCATGAGGTATTGGAGTTATGATATTTCTTCAAAACAGTTTTAATATTTTATCCAACATTCTCAGAGGCAACTGAGACTGCTCTAGTACATTAAAAAAATGTAAATAACTAATTAAACATTTTGATATATTGTGATGAAAAGTGCAAACATTTACTCGGGCCTCTACAAATGCCAGAACCTCTAAAGTTAAGACAGGGGCCTAGTTCTTTAGGTCTGGATATGAGGGACCTTTTGAATTTCTGCCAACTATGTTGAAGGTGGAAATAAAAATAGTGATTGCTAGTGATGGTGAGTGATTGACAGTTTTGTAGGCAATGACTGAAGTTCTTTATGTATGTGATTATCTTTAATCCTCAGTGCCACCCTAATGCATTGATGTTCTCTCTGGTACTTATACAGAGATGGAATCTTTGAAAGATCACATGTTGTAGAACTAAAGGAAATAGATTAAAGCTCAGTTTTGGCATGGGAGAGAGGATAAAGCATTGTGTCCGGAGAAGTAAGAAGTTGATGGAGTGTACAATGCCTCTTGAATCTTGCCAAGGGCCAGAGAAACCACTGAAAGCTTTTGAGATATGCAGAACATGAGCTTCTTGGTGCTCAAGATAGGCCACTGCAGTGAGAGGTGGAGAATGCACAGAAGGTGATGAAGCTGGAGCAGAGAGAGGCGCATGGAAGAGGTGGGAATAATCAGGAAAGAGAATAGTGATCAGCATTCCTGGTGGCTTTGGAGATGGAGATAATGATAGTGAGAACTGACAACTAATTGTCTTTGTGAGGAAGGGAGAAGAAGGACTGGGCCCTGGGCCAGGTGCAATGGTTCATGCCTGTAGTCCTAGCACTTTGGGAGGCTGAGGTGGGCAGATCACGTGGGGTCAGCAGTTCAAGACCAGCCTGGCCAACACAGTGAAACCCTGTCTCTACTAAAAATACAAAAATTAGCCAGAAATCGCTTGAACCCAGGAGGCGGAAGTTGCAGTGAGCTGAGATCGTGCCACCTCACTCCAGCTTGGGCAACAGAGTGAGTCTCCATTTCAAAACAAAATAAAACAAACAAACAAAAAAAGAAGGACTGAAGGCTGAACCCAGTTGATGCCCAGACAACCGGGTAAGTGACAACAGTCTGCCACAATTTTGAGGTCTCTCCAGATTCCTTGAATGCAAGAGGGAATGCCATCTCCATGTCCTGTTGCTGGGAGAAAGACCTGCAGGTCACAATTTTGGAACAGAGAAGACAGACTTTCCCCCATCCCCACCATGTTGCTTAGTTTTGAATGTCTTTGAACACACCATTCTGGATAATAATGATGAAAAACTGGAGGGAAACCAACACACATGCAGAAAGAAAAGGCTCAGTGAAATATGATGATGACAGTAAAAAGAAAATTCAAAATGAAACACTCATACTATTAACTAGATGTATTCACATTTATTCTTGGTGGCTTCAACTTTATGTGTTATGGAAGGGCTAGGTCTGACATCTGTTGTCAACCTTCTGTGTTACGTGTTGGGGATAAAGATCTATTTGTTGTTTTACAGAGGAGGAGACTGAGGTTTATGGAGTTTTTTAACTTTAGGTAGATTGTAACGTTGCTATCTGGATCCTGGCTGGTCTATCCCAAAACCCGACCTACATACACACATACACACACACACACACACACACACACACAGAGAGAGAGAGACAGACGGGCACACTATGGAGGCTCCAATGCCATGTAGACTCTGCATTTTACATAGTAGTTTATAAATCTAGACAATTTTTGTAGCTCTAAAAGAAAAAGAATTTGATTTTTGACAAAATAATCAGCTCATATTTCTTCTCAGAGGTGATTTCTTGTCCGCATTCAGCCACACAAATGGGACATAGATGCATTCTGCTCAGCTATGATTTACAAGCACAGGTTTTCTGCCAGAGCTGGCATTAGAGGCAGATGCAGCAGTGGGATCAGACGTTAGCCTTTGTGTTCCTAGATCCTGTCTTGGAGTCTGATGAGGAGATCTGAGTGTAGGACTCAATAATCTGGGTTGTTGTTGTTGTTGTTAATTTTCCCAGGTTGTTCTTTTGTGGGAGGTTTTTGGAATGAATATTGGGGAGAGCTGGTTTACCCAGAGTGTGGTTGCTGATATGCTGTGGATGGAGATCTGAATCGTGTCCTGCCCTCCTCCTAAGCATGATGCATGTTGGCACCTCTCAGTGCACTCATCACTGTGTATCCTCAGTCGAACTCAGTCTGACAGAGGTGGAGAGAGGGCTTTCTTGGACAGCCCCTTTTTGGATACCTCTAATGACAAAGAACTTGCTTTATCTGCCATAACCAACATCACTGTTTCAACTCTTAAATGCTTTTGGTCTTATTTTCTGTTGCTTTGTTTTCCTTGCTGAATTCTGTTCCTCTTTCATACTCACATTCTGGCCCAGAGTCTGTTGTCTGATGTTACCATTTTATTCGTTAATTCCATAGTATTTGTGAACCTCTGCTGTTTACCAGATGCCAGGTTGGGCATGGAGTGCTCAGAAATTCATAAACAGACAATGACTCCTTTTTAGGGACTTATAGCCCAGTCATCTCCTTCTTAAGGAAGAAAAGTAACATGCTATGTTTCTAAAATATTTTTCTGTACTCTAACAATATCCTATTGACCATGAGAACATTTTTAATACTTTACAAAAGTTGGTTTAATTAGTTACCATTCTGTATCATCCTCTGAGGTAGGTGTTTCCCTCCAGGTACAGAGGCAGAAGCCTGGACTCAAAGAGATGAAGTGATGTCCTCGTCAACCTATTAAGTGGCAGAAATCTAATCTGAACTGAGGTTCTGTGACATCACCTTCTGGTTCTCTGGTCTACCCTCTGCCTCTTTTGTTCCTCATCAATCAAATACAAACATGGCCTGCTTAGGGTAATGAGATGTTAGAATCTTGTGGACAAAGGGGAATTTAATTGTTGTTTAAACTCAAGGCAGGGGCTTTCCCAGAAAAGTGGGACCTCATCGTTTGTCTGCACACTCCCAGTGATGAGGGAATTCATTGCTTCATAAAGTAGACTGGTCCATTGTTGGGCAGCTGGGATGGCTAGAAAGCTCCCAGAATGCTGCCAATGAGTTTCTTCACAGAATTGGGAAAAACTGCTTTAAAGTTCATATGGAACCAAAAAAGAGCCCGCATCTCCAAGACAATCCTAAGTCAAAAGAACAAAGCTGGAGGCATCACGCTACCTGACTTCAAACTATACTACAAGGCTACAGTAACCAAAACAGCATGGTATTGGTACCAAAACAGAGATATAGACCAATGGAACAGAACAGAGTCCTCAGAAATAATACCACACATCTACAGCCATCTGATCTTTGACAAACCTGAGAGAAACAAGAAATGGGGAAAGGATTCCCTATTTAATAAATGGTGCTGGGAAAATTGGCTAGCCGTAAGTAGAAAGCTGAAACTGGATCCTTTCCTTACTCCTTATACGAAAATTAATTCAAGATGGATTAGAGACTTAAATGTTAGACCTAATACCATAAAAATCCTAGAGGAAAACCTAGGTAGTACCATTCAGGACATAGGCATGGGCAAAGACTTCATGTCTAAAACACCAAAAGCAACGGCAGCAAAAGCCAAAATTGACAAATGGGATCTCATTAAACTAAAGAGCTTCTGCACAGCAAAAGAAACTACCATCAGAGTGAACAGGCAACCTACAGAATGGGAGAAAATTTTTGCAATCTACTCATCTGACAAAGGGCTAATATCCAGAACCTACAAAGAACTCAAACAAATTTACAAGAAACAAACAAACAACCCCATCAAAAAGTGGGCAAAGGATATGAACAGACATTTCTCAAAAGAAGACATGCATACAGCCAACAGACACATGAAAAAATGCTCATCATCACTGGCCATCAGAGAAATGCAAATCAAAACCACAATGAGATACCATCTCACACCAGTTAGAATGACGATCATTAAAAAGTCAGGAAACAACAGGTGCTGGAGAGGACGTGGAGAAATAGGAACACTTTTACACTGTTGGTGGGATTGTAAACTAGTTCAACCATTACGGAAAACAGTATGGTGATTCCTCAAGGATCTAGAACTAGATGTACCATATGACCCAGCCATCCCATTACTGGGTATATACCCAAAGGATTATAAATCATGCTGCTATAAAGACACATGCACACGTATGTTTATTGCAGCACTATTCACAATAGCAAAGACTTGGAATCAACCCAAATGTCCATCAGTGACAGATTGGATTAAGAAAATGTGGCACATATAAACCATGGAATACTATGCAGCCATAAAAAAGGATGAGTTTGTGTCCTTTGTAGGGACATGGATGCAGCTGGAAACCATCATTCTTAGCAAACTATCACAAGAACAGAAAACCACACCACATGTTCTTACTCATAGGTGGGAACTGAACAATGAGATCACTTGGACTCGGGTAGGGGAACATCACACACTGGGGCCTATCATGGGGAGGGGGGAGGGGGGAGGGATTGCACTGGGAGTTATACCTGATGTAAATGACGAGTTGATGGGTGCTGACGAGTTGATGGGTGCAGCACAGCAACATGGCACAAGTATACATATGTAACAAACTTGCACATTATGCACATGTACCCTAGAACTTAAAGTATAATAATAATAAATAAATTAAAAAAAAAAAAAAAAAAAAAAGAAAGCTCCCAGAACAGGGCAGGTCAGTAAGGGGCACTTGATCAAGATTATTTTTTAGTGAATGAAAACCAAACAAAGCTGTAATTTCACTGCATTTTCTTTTACTCTGTCTCCTAGTTCTGTCTTCTGTAACAAAGCTAAACATAGCATGCGTGTATTGAAAGTTTATCACATGCCAGTCTCTATTTTGAGTGCCTTATGTATGTTAATAGTTTTAATTATTGCAATACTCCAGGAAGTAGGTATTATTATTGTCCTCACTTAACACACAAGGAAAAAGAGGCCCAGGAAGATAATAATGACTCCAAGGTCACCCAGGGCCATTGAGACCCAGGAGTCTTGTTCTGGAGCCTGTATGTATATTGTTTTAGAGACAGACTGTTCTCTCCGCTGTCCACAAGGAAGGTTAATCTGATGATGCCTGTGTTAATTTCTAGACATAGGCTTCAAGGGCCTTCCCATCCTGCCCCTCTCTCCATCCTCTTCTCTAGGCATGTTTGCCTAAATGTGGTGTACCAGGGGCAAGCTGTCTGCACATAGGTGTAAGCTGTGGGTGCTGCTGCCTGAGTGAGGACCAGGCAGTAACCAGGGGCCCAGGGAGATTACACAATGAAGGGCAGTACCAAGGGCAGGTGTGTCGACTTCAGGTGAGCTGAGGTTGAGATGACCTGCTGAGGTTACTCTCTTCACTTTCTGAACAGAAGAGATATGCACTGATGGCACTGGACTGAGGCATGGCAAAGGCCTCCTCTTTCAGAAGCCAGCCTTCCCAGGGAGGCCGTACCTGAGTGCCAAAGACCCAGGTCCTCCTTCTTCCTAAGCTGTCATCACTGGCATTGTGATTGTCACTGAATCACTCTTTCCCAGTCCCTGAGCATCATGAGGGCAAGGTCTGCTGGTAAGCTCCGTATGCTTTAGAGTGCCACAGTGCCTGTACACACAGCTTTCAGGAAGTGCAGGTTTGAAGGTGAGCTTTTCAGAGTCACACCAAATGCAGCAGAATGACTGAGTTCACTAGAGTGGTGGGTGGTGCTGGTTGTAGTAGGAAGTTAGTGTAGAAAAGATGTCTGTGGTGTGTGTGCAGATGGTGCCTGTGTGTTTTGGGTTGGGTATGTTGTTGTGTGTATGGTACATGTTCATGTTGGGGGTGAGTGCTGGGTTTTCTGATGTTTCATGGGAGGTTCTTGGAACAAATATTGAGGAAAACTGGTCTACCCGAGGTGTGGTTGCTGATGTGCTGGGGACGGAGATCTAAATCATGTCCTGTCCTCCTCATGAGCATGACGTATGCTGACACTTCTCACTGCACTCATCACGATGCATTCTCAGAACCTTGCCCCTGAGCTCAGTCCTACAGACGCAGAGAACGGGCTTTCCTGGACAGTCTTTTCAGCACCCAGTGTGTGCTGGGTATGTGTCATGGGCATCTTGTGTGTGTGATGAAGATTTGTGTGTGTGTGTTGTATCAATGCATATTGTATGTATCTGTGTGTTTGTGTGTATGACTGTGATGTGTGTGTTGGGTATGTGTCATGTGTCTATTGTGTGCATATGTCATAAGTATGTTCCAACAATATGCCAAACAGTATATTAAACATTTCGAATGCTGTCTCCCTACTGATCACGAAGACATTTTTATAGGTTAGGTACTCTTACTCTTCACCTCTCAGCAATGAGGGACAGAGAAGTTAACGAATGGGCCCAAGGTCATGCAGCTCACAAGAAAGCAAGTTAACTCAGGTCTAGTTAATGCTAAAACCCTTGTCTTTAGGCCAGTGGTTCTCAAATTAGTGTTTGCACCTAAATTCCCTGGAGAACTTGTGAAAACACAGATGCCTGAACCTGGAGTTTCTGACTGAGCAAGTCTGGCATGGGACTCAATACTTGGTTTTCACAACAAAATGTTGCTGATGTCACTGGTCTGAGGACCACACCTGAAAACCACTGCTCTGATACCTTCCCATTAATCCTCAGATGGAAAGAGAAGGGGAGAAGGTTGGGACAAAGGCAAATGGCTCTAGATTACTGACCACAAAGTGGACCAAGGATGTTATCAGCAAAATCAACACAGAGTTTTAAAAGTATTTTACATGGGGTGGGGCACGGTGGCTCACACCTGTAATCCCAGTACTTTGGGAGGCCGAGGCGGGCGGATCACGAGATCAGGAGATCGAGATCATCCTGGCTAATACAGTGAAACCCCGTCTCTACTAAAAATACAAAGAATTAGCCAGGTGTGGTGGCAGGCACCTGTAGTCCTAGTTACCTGGGAGGCTGAGGCAGAATGGAGTTAACCTGGGAGAAGGAGCTTGCAGTGAGCCAAGATCGAGCCACTGCATTCCAGCCTGGGTGACAGTGCGAGACTCCATCTCAAAACACAAAAACAAAAACAAAACAAAACAAACAAAAAAAAACCAAAACTATTTTACATGGAACTCATCTTCCTCACTGCATTATGAGTGTTTGGTTATAATGCCTAACATGCTATTTTAAAGGAAAAGGCAGCTTCCCACCGAGAAACTGTGTCTGTGTTTACAAGTTCCAGAACCCTATCCCATTTGTCCTGAACAAGAGCATGGTATGGTGCATCTTTCAAGGAGAAAAGAATGTTCCGTGTGGTATTCTCCATGCATTAAATATTTTCTTCTAAATATTAGCTCTATCCCAAAACATGGTCCCAGCCATTCTGCCAGTAAGTGCTGGAGCTGGAAAACTCAGGCTCCTGGGTAGGCACTCTGCCTGCACAGCACCAGTGTCTGTGTGGCTCAGGGTCAATGCCACCCATACAGAGGGCTTTTGAGGATTGTGTGAAGTCATGCATGGAACCCCCATCAGTGTGTAGTATATGGTAGGCTGGCACTATTGGGGTTCATTGTTCCTGCTCTGCCTTTGTCTCTCTTTCTATATATTCTCCTCCCCAGGATCAGAGATCAGGAGAGGGACCGGGAATAATAGAAAACTGACAACTCCAAGAAAGGAGTCAGGTGATTTTACCAGCTCTGAGTTTTTGGAGGATTCAGGCTGAGTGGGGTGATGAGAAAATGAGGACAATGCAGCTGTTGACATTTAATGTGATTATGAAGGGAAGCACAGAGTGGCTTCCATTTGCTTGCCCCTCCGTCTGACTTTGACTGGAAATGACTTGGGATTAAAATTGAACCTCGGCTTCTGACCTTGGCTGGCTCCGGTGTGTTGGGCAGGGTCAGGGTGCACCTCCGTGGCTCTTCATTAGGGAAATGGGTTTTTGGCACAGTTTGTGAGCCAGGCCTTTCCATGTTTGCCAGATTGAAATTCTGTCTTGCAGAATTTATAGAGGTTGGTTCTAAGGATTTTAATTTGGTATGCAGCCTTATGAATCCCTAGAAATGTTGCCTGGGTGAAACATTTGCCTGAGCTGAGATGCAGTTAAGGCCCAGTTAATCCCTCCTGGTCTTATCTGTGGGATCTGGCCTAGCCTGACCCTGTTAACTGCAGTGAAGTTGTGCTCTGAACCACAAGAATGGTCTGGTCCCTGAGGCATCTGGGGGCAGAAAGAGGGGCTTTGGAAGGAGATCCAAGTTGAATCACAAGTTGCCAGGTGACAGATCCACGTGTTCCCTTCCTTTCCCCTCTCCTCCTTCTCTCCCTTCCCAGAGGTCATACCAGGTCTTGAGATCCTGCTAAGTGCCAGGTATATTGCAAGTCGTTACCTCTTATTCTATCAGGAGTCTACTCAGTAGCTTGCATTATCCCTTTTAGGCATGGTAGTAAGCAGGCTTGGAGAATGCAAGGGTCTTACCAAAGGCCACACCACCAGCATATTACAGAGTTAGAAAGTGGCTCCAGGTCAGAGCTTCTCTGGTCCTTTTTTCTTGCATGCAAAATGCGGCAAGAATAATACAAAATTCTTGTTGGAAAAAATCAGGCAACTTACATGAAATACTTTATGCAACACCAAGAATATAGTAGGTGCTCAGTACAAGTAAACTTCTTTCCCTTTCATCACATTCCTGGTATCTAGATGCTTTGATATTCTCAGAAAACCCAGCCTGCTTTTCAATGTACCTCTTGGCTTATTTCTCATCCCAGACTTGGACTGTTTTAATGTTTTTTTTTCCTCCCATCTTTTCCTTTCAACCCTCTTGTTACTGACCCCCAGTAACAACTAATTGGAAAATTAGCAACCTGTCAAGTTGGGTTAAACATCTACCTGGCAGCAGCACCCACATGCTCTATGTGCCATGCTTGATATTGCTCCAGCCACCTTTAGTCTTTAAAGACTGCATTTATAATATGAATTATAAAATCATTTTAAATTATTATTATCAGTGGTAGCTACAACTTATTGAGTATTTACTATACAAATGACCGTGCAAAGTGCTCAATGTGGCATATTTATTTTCTCTTCCCACCATCTATCAAAGTTATGTGCTATTACCAGTCCTCACGTTACAGATGAGAACACTGAAGATGAGGGATGTTCAGTGACTTGCTCAAGGTCACACAGCTGAAAAGCGGTAGAGCAGGGATTCTTGTGCCTTTGGCCATGAAGGATGTGCTCTTGGCCAGGATGTTGTTGTCTCCACGGTACTGACAGATAGGAAAGGGCAGGGGACCAGCTCGGCTTTGGAGTTAGGAGACCTGGGTCTGCCTCCTGGCCCTTCCAGGTAGAAGCTGTGACAGTAGGCAAGTCATTTTGTCTCTCCGTGTCTTCTTCCATAAAAGGAACCCTGAGTGGTGACGTTCAGTGGACACAGGCTACTCCTGTTGGTCCTGTTGGTCAGACTGATTTCCTGTTGTAAAAGCCAGATTCTCTCTGAGTGGTTGATGTGATCTCAAGCTGTTAATTTCTCTCTTGTTTTTCAGGTAATGAGCCAAAAAGATCATGTCTGAAATACAAGGAACGGTTGAGTTTTCTGTAGAGCTACATAAATTTTATAATGTGGATCTCTTTCAGAGAGGGTAAGTATGCTTTACAATTTGTATTTGTGTGTGTGTGTGTGTGTGTGTGTGTGTGTGTGTGTTTCTTTCCATGGAAGAAAGTGGAGGTGGGGAAGTCAGATTGTAGGAAATTTGGTACTAATGAGGAAAAGATTTTCATTGTGTTTTCCTGCCAAGTCAAAAATCCAAACCTTTATTGCATCTGAAAATAAACCACATATTGACAGAGACTAGAAAGTGCTAATTCATCGCCTCCCTCCTGCACTCCGTTCTGCCTACTCTCTTCTCAGTGGCTCTTTCTATTAAATATGTCAGTTTTAAAGGGAAGTGAATTGATGGAAAATGAAGGTTGCCTGTGTAGCTGTGGTAAAAAGGAGTCAGTATGTTCAATACTGATGCAGACCGTTACTTCAAAACCACGTATTGTAACACTTGTGCCTAGATCTTTAAAAAACTGATAATGTTGGTATTTCCAAACATCAATTTATATAATTGAAATATAGTTGCTTTTATCTTTTTGAGGATACAGTCTAAATTTGGCATTTCACGTGCTGGTGATATTAATAAATCCTCATGATAGACTTACCTCCAAGGCTCATTGTAAATAATCAAGATGTGAAATAGTTATATAAGAAACCAAACACAGACATGAACTACATGTCCTCCTGATGGTTGCTACTACTTTTGACATGTTACTGACACACAAAAAACAAAGTTAATAGAAATTGAGTTTTTTTATGTGTCCAATTAACAGAGCAAATTAGTATAAAAAGCAAGGGATATCTATCCTTTTGCTTTTGTTGCATAACAGACTCTTCTAAAACTTAATGGCCTAAAAACAACAACTTAGTTTAGCTCGTGAGTAAGTAGTTTGGACTGGGCTCAGTTGGGCGGTTCTACTGAGTTAGATGTGACTTGGATGATCTCACTGGGCTCACTCACAGGTCTGGGGCTCCCAGCTGGGCTGTTGTGCTTCTCCTTGTGGCCTCTCATCCTCCAGCAGGCTAGGTTCCTGGGCTATCAAGAGGGGAAACACACAAAATCTCCTGTTGTTCAGTCTTGGAATGCATAAAGTTGTTTTCCTAATACATTCCACCAACCAAAGCAAGTCACAAGGCCAGTCCAGCTTCAAAATGAAGAAATAGATACCATCTCTAGATAGAAGACTAAGAATCCATGTACATTTAAATAATCTACCTCCAAGATTAGACTCCAGTTGTGAGAAGATAACCCTGAGTTTAATGCTTCAAGTGCCTCTTGTGTACTATAGCCCCTACTTACTTAAGGATGGAATTCAGTGAGGTTGAGTGGTTTTGGTGGGTGTCCTGAACCCCAGGCAGTGAGAAGAATGGGAAATGTTTCTGAGACCAGCTTTCTGTTCCAGAGAAGGAGGCATATGAGGAGGGGTTCTGGGCAGCATTCACAGAGGCTGAGCTTTAATGAGGCAAAGATCTGTGCATCCTTCTCGAAGTCCTGTTGCCATTGGTCCACATCTCATTTGATCAGAAGTCACATTGTATATTGATAGGAGCCCTGGGCTTGGGGCCAGTACTCCTGAGTCCAGGCTGTGCTACTGCTTCTGTTTGCTACTTTGGCAGCACTCTACTCTGATTTTCAGGTTCACATTTACAAGAAAAGCAAGCGATTTTGATAATGTCAGGTTTCCATCATGGTATTAGACATTTTTCTTATTTGTCTTTTCCTGACTCTTCATAACAAACCATAGAACTGAGCAGTATCTTCATGTACCAGATAGATAACTTGGGATTAGGGAAGTAGAACAGTACATAGCTGTAATATAGCAGAGTGAGGAGCTGAGGCTAAGCTTCTCTCATTCAAAATCATGTATTATTTTATATTATTACTTAAGGTGCAAAGTGGGCTTCATTCTCCCCAGGGTGCACAAGACAGCCATCAGGATGTGGAAAGACAGTATTAGAACGTCTATTTACAATTGCTTTGGTGAAAAAGAAAAAAAATTGAAATCAAGCTTCACTAATAATTAGAATCCAGATTGATGTGGACGACCTTGCTGTTTCTGTATGGCAGAATCCCATTCAGTAACTTAGGTCTCAAGAGCAAAGAGGGAAGTCTGTAGCACAGACTGACATTGCAAAATATTGCAGTGTGCAACTGGTCAGTTACATACAGCTCTAAATTGATCTCTAGTTTTAACTTCACTAACCCTCATATTGTTGGTTATGAAGAGTTAGGAAAAGACAAATAGAAAAATGTCCAATACGATGATGAATCATGAATTGAAGATAATATTAATAATGGAAGCATACTAAATACCAGGAAATGCCAGAACCAACCACATTTATCCTACTTCCTACAAAAACCTATTGATACACACAGTAAGAATTAAAGATGATAAGCTAATCTATCTAACAATAAGTAGATAGTGATTTAGTTATATTTTAAAAACGATTTGATATATAGACTTGTAAGCATAAATACTTAAAACACACCTTATTCTAAATGGATATTGGGTCTTACACAAAATAATCACCATTAACAAAATATTTCAAAATAACACATCCAAAACAGGAATAGACCCCTATTGAGTTGTAAAAAAGCTTGAAAAATGAGGATAAAAATAATCACCTATTCAGCAAGCCTACGATACCCTTTTTTTCTAGATCTGTATGTTTTTGGGAAGCATCTCATTTATCCATGCTCACCACTGAAGTCTAATATTGAATTAGGCTAAACTAAAACCAGAACTTGGAATCACTGTAATGTTTTTTGGGAGAAAAAAAATATTATGTGATCAGCCAGGTGTGGTGGTTCATGCCTGTAATCCCAGCACTTTGGGAGGCCAAGGCAGGTGGATCACTTGAGTTTGGGAGTTTGAGATCAGCCTGGCCAAAATGGTGAAAGTCCATCTTTACCAAAAATACAAAAATCACCTGGGAGTGGTGGTGGGCCTGTGTAATTTCAGCTACTTGGGAGGCTGAGGCAGGAGAATTGCTTGAACCAGGAAGTGGAGGATGCAGTGGGCTGAGATTGTGCTACTGCACTCTAGCCTGGGTGACAGAGTGAGACTCCATCTAAAAAAAGAAACAAAACAAAACCCAAAATATTATGTGATCCATTAATATATAAAATATCTATTTTTAAAACATGGATTATTATATCCTTCTCTCATCTTTAAAAAACCTTTTTCTATATTTATAATGCATGTTACATATGAGTATAATTGTACATGTGTAGTATTTATAAGTAAATATACATATATTGGGGTTTTATACTCAAGAATGGTTTTATAGATAGGCATACAAATCACTAATAGTTGGAGACCACCCGCCCAGAAGATTAGGAATATTCTTATAAGCTTCTAGCTCTTAAGGCTAGCTTTTCATGGTTTCAAGGAAGGTGTGTATTTAGGCACACACTTCAGATGTGGATGAGGGCATAATCTTATGACTACATATGCTTGAGGGTCACTTGATTGCAGTTACTTCTATGGACAGGTCTGGGTGTGGTTTGGATGAAGCGAATTAGACCTCTCAGGTGGATGCATACTGTCTTGTAATGACGTCTAGGATCTCTAAGGTCTCATCAGCAACAAAACCTTGCACTTGGTAACCACTAGCCTTCTAAATCCTGCCTTCGGGCAGCTGTGGACAGACTGGGCGTGATGCCAACCAGGATTCTGCATTTGCCAGGGGTGTTCCTGACAGGCATGATCCCTGATGCTCAGGTGCTAAGTATTTTTCTGCTCTGAATCCCGCAGGAGCTATGCTTAGAATGAAGTGTAATTACTTTATCCAGCAAGTGCTCCATGGAGAAGACATGGCTACAATCCAAGCCTGGTGGGCAAGGTGGGGCCCCAGGGTAGTTTCTGAGGAAAAGCAAATGGTCTTCTGATGTTAGTAAAGAGAAGAAATGTAGATTTTGGGGAAGCTGGTTCCTTTTTGGGGTGCAAGGATATGTGATTAAATGTGTGCTCTACAGTGCCTTTGGGATGGTAAAATTAGAGCTGGGGATTGCAAGAGAGGGAGAGTACCTTTCAGACTGAGCCTGACTGTGGTCTTCCAAGTTCCACCTCATTTATGTAGTTGATGAGAAATATCTCTTGTACCTCCATCCAAATGTTGCAGTTCATTGCTACACAGTCTGGCCAGAAAGAAACCTCCTCTCCAGGTTTTATAAGATGCTATGTTGGAAGCATAAAGATAAAGAAGAAAGAATATTGCCTGATAATTTGTCCTGATCAGGGAGTTCCTTGCTTCTAGCACATTTATATTCATGGGTGTTTGTTCCAGTCTGAGAATGCACACTGCCTTGTGATGATGTTTGCTTTGAGCAAAGAGTCAACATGCCTTCATCCAAAGTCTGTATGGACTGACACAAATTCTCAAAGGGAAAACTTCTCCTCAAACTAGTCATCAAGAATCACAGGATGTCACCCCCACATTCAGCAGTAAGACTCATGCTGACAAAAAGGCAGGGACAGGGAAGTACTGAGGATCTGGCTTTGGGGTCAGACCTTAATTTGAAGCCATGCTCTGCCATTTATGAGCTCTGAGGACTTGGAAACATCCCCCAACCCAACATTTTATGGCCTGTAAAATGGTGGTGACAAAGTTTGTCTCATGGATGAATCTGAAAGTGTATGGCATTAATTAATATATGCAGAGAAGGTACTTTGTATCTAGCCGATGCCAACTAAATTGTCACCACTACAAGTATAGCCTTGTCTCTAACCTGTCATTAACACTATTAATGGAGTTACTACCCAAAAAGGTTGTAGTGACCACCTTGTTTCCCTGTTTAAAACCCTCCCAGTTTCTTTTTGCTCTCACTCATCAGACAATTCTTGGCCCTGTTCCACCTAGCATCTCTCTTGAAAATTCTATGCTATACAAGTTCCAGCTCAATATAACCTCCTCTGCAAACCATCTCTGTATATGGACATTTAGTTATTGTGTTCAGCCAAGATTTTTGGAATCCCTAGCTTTTCCATATTCCTAAGGCACATCTATACATGCTTTATTTGGTCATCTACTCATTCCCAAGGACACTAGTTTGCATATGCTATTGTTTTCGGCTCTAGAAACACTAAGATGAAGTGATAGAGCCCCTGCCATCGAGGTGTTTACCAGCTAATGAGAGAGACTGACACATACATAGAAAATGACCATCAGTTCAAATATTTCAGTAAATCTTGAAGTTATTTTTACAGGTTATGTATATCCCAATTAGATAACAATAATAAGTAATCCTATCATGTGTCATACCATTTATACATTATCCAGTTTATCGTCAAAACATCCCCAAGACTGTATAACTTCTGTAGCATGAAGAAACCAAGGCCCCAAGCTAAGTTTTTTGCCCAACTACACACAGCTGACAAATAAGAAGGTCAGAATGTCTGACTTCAAGCAGCGTGCACTATCCACCTTGCAACATCTTCTTCACATCTTAGAAGATGACTTGAGGTTGTGGAAGCAGCTATAAGTCATTCAGACCAAAGTCTCATAGATTAAAGGGTCACTCAACCAATGGCCGTCAGTGAAGACTATCACATGTGCACCCGTAGTCCATGCACAATACTACTTGAGGAGATGATCAGATGAATGATCCCTACCATCACCAAATTGGGTAATGGTATTTCATTAAAAAAAAAAAAAAGTGATATGGGGGTGGGGGGTGGTGAGAGGGAGTTGGGATGGTTAATGGGTACAAAATAAGTTAGAAAGAATAAGTCCTACTATTTGATAGCACAACAGGGTGACTATAGTCAATAATAATTGTACATTTAAAAATAACTAAAAGAGGGTAATTGGATTGTTTATAACACAAAGGATAAATACGCTTGAGGAGATGAATACTCTCTTCTCCATGAGGTGATTATTATGCATTGCATGCCTGTATTAAAACATCTTATGTGCCCCATAAATATCTATACCTACTATGTACCCGCAGAAAACTAAAATTTAAAATCAGGAAACAAAGAAAATGGCCATCATATGCATGGTAGATGCTTGTCACTGAGACAGACTGGGGATACTATGAAGAGACAGAGAAGGAGGAATGCAGTCTCTATGCAGAGCCAGAACAGATGTCTCGGAGTGAAATAACAGCAGAGCTGTCACTTTAAGAATCGATGTGGGTCATCCCGACAGGGGACCTGTGATATCAGAACACCGAGCCCTCCTGAAAGACCAAAGACGACAACTCATGGTTGAAGTGAAGAGTAAGAGTGGGGGAGTTGGCGGAGGTGAAGGATTTATGAATGTATATATTGCAGCATACTTTTTATTAAACTTGGAGATGTAGGGATGCGAGTGTCAACTGCCAGAGAGTTTTTAGACTGCAGAAGAGGAAACTGCAAAGAGGGAATGTTAGAGATGTAATGTGTTGCTTTGTCTTCTTCTCTGTCGATGTGAGCTGCTTCAGAGTGAAGATCTGATCTTATTTGACTTTGCATTGCCAGTGCCCAGCATAGGGCCTAGTGCATACAGGGAGAAAAATTCTAGCTTATATTGTATTGAACTTCCTGTTTCTTCTTTCAAAATTTATTCAATTACAGATGAGTCACATGGATCTTCATTAAATGATAGTAACAGAAGATGATTCCTAATTCCTAACGTTCTATTTAAATCAATGCTGCTCAAAGGGTGGCTCATGGGCCAGCAGCATCCCTGTCAACTGGGAGCACATTAAAAATAGAAATTCTTGGCTGGCGCGTGGTGCCTCACACCTGTAATCCCAGCTTTGGGAGGCCAAGGAGGGTGGATTGCCTCAGGTCAGGAGTTCGAGACCAGTCTGGCCAACATGGTGAAACCCCATCTTTACTAAAAATACAAAAAAATTAGCTGGACGTGGTGGCGCGCACCTGTAATCCCAGCTAGTCGGGAGGCTGAGGCAGGGGAATTGCTTGAACCAGGGAGGTGGAGGTGGAAGTTGCAGTGAACCGAGATTGTGCCACTGCACTCCTGCCTGGGCAACAGAGTGAGACTTAGTCTCAAAAAAAAAATAATAATAATAAAGAAAAGAAATGGAAATTCTTGGCCCTGGTCTCAGACCTACAGAGTCAGAATCTCTGGTTGAGGGGCTTAGGAGACTGTGTTTTAATATGCTCCCTGGATGACTCTGATGAAAGAGTTCCTGTGAAAATCTCAACCTTCATTGTGTAGTGGAAGTTCCTGGAAAACTGAAATTTTTTATCCTCCAGACCAATTAAGTAAAAAGATCTTTGCAGTGGGACCGAGGTGTCAGCACTTGCTAAAGTTCATGAGGTAATTTCAAGGTTGGAAATGATGGGATTAAGGCTAAGTGAAGATTGCACAGGCCAAGTAATCTCAGCCTCTCTTTGCTAGCCTCTTTTTTATAAAGAAAATGAGACCCTGACTTCTACTTTCATAACCAGATTGCGAAGCCTTCTCTTCCCCAATAGGACACTGGATCTTAACTCCGTTTATGCATTCTTCTGCTGTGGAAATTCCGGAGACTTTGTGTTAGCTTTCCAGCATGGTGCTAATGGTGAGAAAATAGGAGGAATGGCCTTATTTTCTTATGCAATTCTTTTCTCCCAAGGAAATGCTTTCTAATGAACAATTAATTATGAAACTCATTACATGGATATTTGTTAGTCATCAGTATATCCATAACTCATTTGTATCTATTTACGAGGGCATGAACCTGCATTTCTAGTATTGTTAGCTGAAATGGAGCTAACATTTGTCCTTGACAATGAATTCAAATTTAGTTTTAAATATTAATTCAGATAAAGCTCTAAATCAAACAGATTTTCTTTCCAAGTAAGATTTTTCATTGTTTGATATTTAGATTCATCCCCTGTCTTTCTTCCTCCCCTTCTTTACAATATCATTTAGGAGATTTTCTCCCCAGTGGCTTTAGATGATTTTGCTGAAAGATTCTGTTCTCATCCACAGAATAGTCTCACAAAAAGGACCTACGATCAGTATTATCAGAGCCGGTGTAAAAGTGTGAAGGCTCAGAAACGTTAGGATTGAAATCTCCTTTGAACACACTCACCTGGCTCTTCTCTACCAAAGTGGAAATAGTTAAGTTGAAAGTCAAGTGCTTCCTGAAAGAAAATATCATCTTGTGTTTCTGCCTGATGTTTCCCATCACTGCCTAATGCCCAGCGACATCCAGCTCCCCTGTGAAATTAGCTAACTAGCTCTGATGTCCCTTAATAGACTCAGAAATACAATTATCTTTGCTTGCCAGAGATTAATTAATTGATTTGTCTGGTTCTGTCAGAAACAATCTTTTTTCCCCCACTTCTCTTATTAAAATATTTTGAGATCCTTTTCATTCATTCCCACACTTTCGAAAGTGAGTGGGAATTATAAATATTTGAGAGTCCCATTGAATGTTCAGCTTTGCTGGACTAAGAAGCAACCGTTAGAGAGTTGGGCAGTCAGCGTGCAGGTGAACCTACAAGTTTAGCGTTACGACGGCTTTGGCAATGATGCATTTGTGAAGGTAGAATGTCCACCATGACGAATGGTAGGTGGGTATGATTTGGACACACCACAGAAGCAATGGATTTAATACATCATTCCAGCCCCATGACTTTTCAGTTTTTCAAGCCAATCCATTCCTTTTATTTTTGTTAAAGCCAGTTTGATGTAGGATATTGATCACTTACAGTCCGTGTTTCATCTAGCACAAAGGGATAGGTAGCCTTGTTCATCTCTGAGTCTTTTTTTCTCTAAAATTCCATAATTATTATTTTAATCGCAATTTTATATTCCCCTTTCATACAATGACATTATTATCATTATTCCTATGATAAGTGAACAGACTTCAGTTACCCAAGTGCTTATGTAGATGAACATTCTGGATTATTTTTTGGACAAATCCGCATTCCTGTTAATGATTGCCCTGTCCTATTTTTTTTTTTTCTCAATTTACCTTTTAATCTGTGACTTCATGAGCCTGCTGCTTTGAGCCTTTTATCCTCTTAACCCCTGGCTGAGGACAGGCTCAGCAGGTGTATAAAGAAAAGCTCTTTCCAGGGGACCGGATATTGACCTGCTGAGATTTAAAATGCCTCTGGTGAGCTCAGAGCCACCCACAGGGCCCAAATACTTCCTGGTGGAATCAAAGGCAGAGCAGAATGCCACTGGGCAGTGTGGTCCTTTCTAGTTTTGTGCTGTAAAAGAACTCTGTACTCTAAAGGTACTTGACGATTCTCACTGAGGTCTCTTAAGTAGAGTAAAAGGTCATGTGGCCATGAAGGTAGGATGATGGAAAAATCAGAGACATTTAAGAGACACATATCCTGGTTCGAATGTCATTTATTCTATTATTAGCAGGGTACCCATGGGCAAGTTATTAAAATTCTTTCATCTCACTTTCTTCATTTATTTTGCAGAATCTATTAAACGTTCACGAGGTGATATTTGTAAAGCACCTAGTAAAATAGAGACCCAGGTTTTACAGTACTAGACAAGAGGACCTAAGCCCTCTATGGACTACTCCATTGATTATAACTAAGACTCTGAAAAAAACATCCTCAGCTGGTTAGTGCTGGGGCTGGAACAGACTGTTGATCTGGTCAAGCTCTGAATACTTGTTCCTCTCTACATTTTGTGCAGGTACTTTATGCTTATTACAGCTAATTCCTCAGGAAGCGGTGTTCTTGTCACTTAAAAATTTAATTGATATGGTTTGGCTGTGTCCCCATCCAAATCTCATCTTGAATTGTAGCTCTCATAATCACCATGTGTTGTAGGAAGAACCTGGTGGGAGGTAATTGAATCATGGGGGCGGATTTTTCTTGGGCTGTTCTCGTGATGGTGAATAAGTTTCATGAGAATGATGATTTTATAAAGGGCAGTTCCCCTACACGTGCTCTCTTGCCTACTGCCAGGTAAGACGTACCTTTGCTCCTTTTTCACCTGCTGCCATGATTGTAAGTCCTCACCCGCCATGTGGAGCTGTGAATCCATTAAACCTTTTTTTTTTTTTTAAATAAATTACCCAGTCTTGGGTATTCCTTCATAGCAGTATGAAAATGGGTTTAAACACTAATGGATGCCATGTTTATTCCTATTGGCTTCAATAGGAGAAATCACATTTTCTCTTTTTTACTTTACATTTGAGATCTACAAAGTGAAAATGCCATATTTCTAAAGAAATAATAGCTTTAGGGACACTAGGAAAATATAGTCAATAAAATATACTAAACTCTAGAATGTTTCTTTCCTAGAAGTTTTTTGAGTAGATCTTGGGCCAGAGGAGGTATAAGAGAGTAGGATCCTTCACTGTTCTTGTTTTTTTTTCCCCATGAATTGTCAAATGTTGCTCAAAAGCAGTTTTAAATGTATTCCTTCAGATATCCTCACTTTAAACTTTCAGTTGCACACACATATATATATGTATGTTTATAGTTCTGATTACATAAATATGTATACTGTGAAAATAAGTAAAAGTACAAAGAAAAATGTCATCATATTCTTTCTCTAGGCACAAACTGTTTTATATTCACATGTATTTTCCTTTACAAAAATATATAAAAGGGTAAAAGTGTATAAGTTACTCTCTGTTTTTCTCTCTTGCCATGTTATAAACATTTTCAATAACCCTACATATTTTTACAACATAATAACTACACAGAATTCCATCATGTGATTCTATTATAATTTATTTAACCAATGCTGTATTTTTGCACATTTCACTTGTTTTATAGTTTTAGTTTTAATATTAAAATGCATTTAAGTGCATTTTAGAAATGGGGGGAAAAACATGTTGCTATGCAACACTAGCACAAATTTTAATAATTTCATTATTTAAAATTGTCATTTTTTTCTTTGTTAGGAAACTATGCTCTCTTGATAATATAAATAATATGCCCTAAAAAATGAATACATCTTGCTGCTTGTCTTGCTTTGTAGACCAGGTTAATGTTCATGAAGATTCATACTGTTTGATCAAACTCTTTCATCATTGAACAAGGTGAGGGAGGAAATGATCTTGACATAACTGTCCTCATATACTCCCAAATCTCTTCTACTCCACCCCTTCTAAAACCTCTGCAAAAGACATTTCACAAAGCTTAGAGGAATTAAACATAGATTAAGAAACTTCATGGTATTAGGTAATGGATCTGCACTTTATAAGTGAGAGGAGGTTTTGTAAACAGAAAACGTCTACAAATCTTCCATCCAGCTGATGTAAGGTTTTCCATGGCTCCACAGACCCCAGCCGTTGACACTCAAGTAGCTGAGTTACTGTTTAGAAACTTTTGGAAAAACAGAAGACACCATTGGAAGGCTGTTCTGATGTTCTTCCTCAAAGCAGGCAGATCTTCACATCCACCATCATATTTTGTGTTCTCAGAACAAGTAAAATTTGGTGTTTTACTTGAAAAAACATCACTTCACCATCATTGGGTGGAAGTGTCTTTTATGCCTCAACCCAATGGAGTTAACTGGAATTCTTTGGAGAAGAAAAAATTTAAAACTTTGTATTATGACAAATAACCTCATGTAATTCTCACAGTTCTACAAGGAATATTATATTATCCCTAAATCATAGAGGAAGTAGAGGCTCACATGGGTGCAATATCTGCCCTGGTTTTGAACATTCTGCAAGTGGCCACATGAAAGAATTCATTCTTCGATGCTTAGATGCTAGTGTTCACATACTCTGTTTTCTCTTGCTTGCTCACTCTCTTTTTCTTTCTCTCTCTCTCTCTCTCCCTTTCTGTCTCTCCCCTCCCCCTCATCCCCAACACACTGTTTTAGTCCTTTTGTGCTGCTGTAACAAAATGCCTGAAACTGGGTAATTTGCAAATGGCATACACTTATTTTCTCACAGTTCTGGAGACTGGGAAGTCCAAGTTCAAGACACCAGCATTTGATGCCTGGTGAGGGCTCTTGTGCTGTGTCCTTACATGATGGAAGGGGCAAATGCTGCCCTGTCACATGGTGGAAAGTAGAAGGGAGAAAAAGGTTAAGCTAGTTCCTTCCAGGCTTTTTATAAGTCACTAATCCACTCATGAGGACAAAGCCTTGATTACTTAATCACGTTCCAAAGGGCCTCACCTCTTAACATCGTTAGGAGGGCATTAGGTTTTAACATACAGTTTAGAGGGGACACATTCATACCATAGTGCCACAGTGCACATTTTGTTTTATTTGGCTCAGACAAGGGCATTCAAATGTTGTGATGTCTTTCTCCCCCTATTTCTTAAATGCTATGCACTGCTGCAAACAGTGAAATTATAGAGCAGTACTCTCAGGACGAAATTATACTCAGGCTTCGCTTTCTTGCTGCTTGGCACCTGCCAGTGTCTCTTCCTTGAATAATGAGAAGATAATGTGGGTTTTGAGAACTGAATCCTTCCAGCCAATGACTGACAGATGTGAGAGATACTTTCTTAGCCAAATGTACTCACATTTCCTTAATAAAAGTTTATTCTCCAAATAGAGTCCTCAGAAGTGATCATGGCCCCCCTTTTCTCATTCCTTAAAAGCAAGTGAATGAGAAAAGAGCCCCCTTTGGCTCACTCCCTTCTTGCTGATGTTGTCCTCCTCAAAAGGGAATATGTGATGTTCCTCCCACGGCATTTTCATACAAATCCCCCCTTGAAAGATAAACCTCAGAGTCCTTTTCCTTCGTTTATTGATTTACAGTCTGTCATCAATTTGCTTATTTAGGAGACCTTGAGCTCTTGCTCTTGTTGGCTCTATCTGAAGAATTCTGGGCAGAGCAATGAGAAAGACACAATTGTGACCTCAAGTTGCTCCTGATATAGTGTAAGAGACAGGTGGAAGTCAAGAAAGTGATGTCAGAAATGGAAGCTAAACATGGACAAGGTGTTGATGGAGGACAGAGAACTCCCAAAACACCCACCCAGGAGGTATCAGGATGGGTTACCTGGAAGAGAGGGCATTCACAAGCCAGATAAAGGCTGGAAGGGGGTCTCAGGCATTGAGAAGGTGGTCTCAGGCATTGAGAAGGTATGCACAAAGGTACGGAAATGGAAAAGGGCATGCCATCTCCTGGGTAGTGCTAGGGTTTTCAAGAGTACTGCATACAAGTGTTTTGTTTTGTTTTGTTTTTGATAGAGTGGGAGGGATGGGGCTAGCCAGATTCCAGGGAGATTGATCATGAAGGGTGTGTGTGTCCCCTTCTGGAGCTGAGATTGCATCTGTTGATAAAGGAAGACTGCGAAACAATTTGAGTAAGGGAGTTGCTTGATTGTATATGTAATAGAAATGACATGTTAGAATCAAACAGGATGACAGCTGGGGTGGGGAGAAATTATTGAAAAGGTGAAGGTAGCTCAGAAGGAGAATCACTGAGGACTGCTGAGGTAACGGAATGAAAAGAATTGGTGCTTTTGTACTGTATTGAGGGGAAGGGAAAAGTCGCAGTGATGGTAAGAGGTTCCCTTGGGTGAATTAGTCAATAAAGCTGAAGAAGAAGAGGATCAGGCAGCAAGAGGAGTTGATGTGAGTTCATAGGTCTAAAGGCAATGGGGTATCTGAGTGCAGAGGCTAGGTGGGAATCTGGGCTGGGATTCATCAGCTCATAGCCATAATTGAGCTTGGCTGAAATCACTCAGTGACTATACAACACTAGCACAGACATGTGAGCTCAGACTGTGCCAGGAGGTTTTACTCCGTCAACTCACTTGATGCCATTGATAGACCTTTGAGATAGGTATTATTTCACAGATAAGTACACTGAGGCCCAAGGTCACTTGGCCACCTTATGACAGTCAGGGTTTGGATTCATAGCTGTTTGTCTCCAGAGCCAGTATTATGAAGTCTGAATTTTGTTTTGTTGGTAAGATCAGACTCTAAAGAGAAAATCCACAATTTAAGTATATTTGAAGGTGAAGAAACTTGCCAAAGAGTCTCAGCTAGAGCTGTTGGACAGGTGCAAGGAAAATCAGGACAAAGAATTCAAAGAGTCACAGAAATGTGAGAGCCAGAAGGCGGGAGCATCCCAAGGCTAACTGTTGCAGAGGAATCAAGGGTATGAGGACCAAAAAGCATCCTGATTTCGGCTCAGGGGTCAAGAATAGCTTTACCAAAATAATTTGTCTATATCATGAGAGCAGCAGCCAGAGAGCCTTGTGTACAAATGTGGATGAGAACTGATCCTGAGAGGAAAATCTCACCATGCACTTGGGGGAGCTGACATATAAACCAGGTTTTACTACTCAATGTGGTGGGAGGCAGAGAAGGCTTCCTAGAGGAGGTAGAAAAGCGTGCCTAGGAGTTTGGACTTTCTCTCCTAGGAATGGTACAGAAGGTGCCAGTGTGGAATGTGTTAAGTAGGGGAGTGATGTGATCAGATATGGGTCAGAATCTCATTTGGCTGAAGTGTGAAGAGTGGATTGTAGCAGGGAGAGGCATTGCCTGCCTAGAACATAGTTGGCACTCACCTATTTTAATTCACATTTGTTGGATGAGGTGTCTTATGTTAGCTGGATGTTGATGAAGGAGACATGTTCTGAGCACTGTGACAGAGTTCCTACTGCACTCCAAATACTATCGATGAGTAGTTTCTGAGATGTTGGGGTTAGGTTTATATAAAACGTAAGTCTCACTCCTGATTTCTCTCTTCCTGTGAATTAGGGAGCTATAGAAACATAAGAAACAGGAATGGAATGGAACCAATGTACTTTATTTATAGCTGGGAACATTCCTAATGCCCTCCTTGTGGGGGGCATTGAGGAAAACAGATTCAACAATAAGTGTAAGACATAGGTATGGATGCCAAAATGGGATTTCTTTCTGTCTCTCTCCACCCTAACTGAGATAAATCTTTAGACTCAAGTGTTTAGAGACAGAGGGCCAGGGAGAGTGAAAGGAGAGAAGATGAACAGATACCTGGCTCCCAGGAGGAGCCCATGGTCCATCAGCCAAGTTGTATTTACTGAATATAAGGAGAAAACAGCAGCTAGTCGTAAGACTGTGCGTGGTTCTTGATATTTTTTGTTTATTTATAATGTTTACGATGTGATGTTTATTTTAGACAGTTGTACACATCTATGGTGTACATCTGATATTTTGATACATGCGTACAATGTATAATGATCAAATTGAAGTAATTGGGATACACATCACCTCAAACATTTATCATTCAGATTTGATATTTAAAGCAACATAACCCCCTACCTGTTATTAAAATGCATCCCAGTAAAAATCTTGGCCTTTAAACAATCAAATTAGCAAAGCTTCATTGCCTGGGTGAAACTGTTTCATGGGTTTAAACACTGTCTGGGTGCCAATGGTTTCCTAACGTCTGTAATCAGTCAGCCTTCATGTGGCCCCTTCTAGACCTAGAGCATTATGCACAGAACATTAATATCAACGTTTCCAAGGTTCCATACAGGATCAGTTGGAAAAGTACTTAGTTAATAAAACATAATCTGGTCGTACGCGGTGGCTCACACCTGTAATCCCAGCACTTTGGGAGTCTGAGGCGGGCAGATTACCTGAGGTGAGGAGTTTAAGACCAGCCTGTTCAACATGGTGAAACCCTTTCTCTACTAAAAATACAAAAATTAGCTGGGCATGGTAGTGCATGCCTGTAGTCCCAGCTACTGGAGAGGCTGAGGCAGGAAAATGCTTGAACCTGGGAGGCGGAAGTTGCAATAAGCTGAGATTGCACCACTGCACTCCAGCCTGAGCAACAGAGTGAGATTCCATTAAAAAAAAAAAAAAAAATCTTTCCTAAGCATATAGGAGTTGGTGGTGTCTTGGTTTTCTAGGGTTGCTGTTACAGAGTACCCAAAACTGGGCATATGAAGCAACAGAAATGTGTTGTGTTAAAGTTCTTGGGTCTAGAAGTCTGAAATCAAGGTGTAAGCGACATTCTCTTTCTCAGGACTGCGAGGATCTGTTCCATGCCTTTATCCTGGCTTCTGGTGGTTTTTCTGTTAATCTCTGATGTGCCTTGGCTTTTCAGTGCATTACTACAGTTTCTGCCTCCACCTTCACATAGTGTTCTACCTATGTCTCTTCACAGGATCTTCCCTCTGCATGTCTGCCTCTATGTCCAAACTTCCCCTTTTATAAGGACTCCAGTTATATTGGATCAGGGACCACCCTAATGGTCTTGTTTTAACTCTATTGAGCTTTCTTAGACTCTGTAAAGACCCTGTTTCCAAACAATGCCACATTCTGAGGTACTGGGAGTTGGGACTTGAGCATCTCTCTTTGAAGGGTACACAATTCAGCCTGTACAGGTGGCATCTGCTAGTTTTGTTTAGAGGGAACACAATTTGGAAAAGCATAAAAAGGCATGCCTTATATGTGAAGTAACAAAATTTTGGGTAGATTTTGTGTGGATTTTATCAGGACTGAAGGGTGTTTCCTGGAATGTAAGACTTTCAGGGCTAAGACCACAAAAGTCCCAGGCAAACTGCATTGAGTTGGTCACTCTAGGGTTACATGGTGAGTGATGACTTTGGGGAGGTAAGCAGGTTATGTGACAAGGACATTAGATATGAAGACCATGACCATTATCTGGTGGTGAGTAGGCACCGCAAGGTATACAAGGTAATAGGAATGACAAGTCTATAGGCATAAAATGTGGAAGTTCTGGGAATTAGCTTATATGTCACACAGCTCAGCTTCCTTAATGTATGAATAAGAAAACAGGGCATAGGAAAAGGAAACTTTGCCTTCAATAGATAAACAGCTGGGAGGTGGAAGAATCCTCTCAGAATCTCAGCTTTCTGATTCTTAATCAAGGCCTTTTCTCTTTCACAACCAAATATTCTAGTGTATTCAATGAAACATTAGTCCCTCAGATACAGCCTGCAGTATCTCTCTCGGGATTTTTACACAGCAATATTTCTCCACGTGTGTCACAGATGTGTGTGTGTGTGTGCATGTGTGTTGTAGAAAACCTGTTTACAGTTCCTGATTCTAGTGCCCTAATGAGCACCTCTTGGAGAATGGCTATTTTCCCCAAGCCACCTCCTTTTATGCATCAAAAGGATTGATTTGCAAAATTGTCCTAAGCTGGATTTGATTAGAGGGTTGGAATGGTTGATTGCCTTGTGCCCTTGTCTATCAGCCTCCTTTTGAATAATGACATAGGAATGTTGACTTAGGTGAAGGAACAGGATGGCATATTTTGCTGTCTATTTACATGAAGCATTTCATGTAGCATATTCTAGTTTTCATCTTTGAAATATCAGGAGAATGAGGAAACTTCTCAGATGAAGACACAAATGAAATCCAAAGGGGTTTGCTTGGGGAGTGGGATTTGGGTCCTGGAATCTGGTATCAGAGCGACTGAGTTTAGTCTTTACCTCAGGACCTCTGAGCAATGTGGTCATGGCCAAAGTACTTCATCTTTCTCGTCTGAACATTGGGGATAGTGATAGAGTCCGCCTCACAGGTTTTTTGTGGACAAAAAATTGTGTGTGTATTGTTCTCAATAAATTTTAGCTATGTAGATATTCTTGATCATCATCATGAAGATAGTTATTCCATAATTTGTCTGAGGGAACACTATGGTAGGTGAATGGTAAATCCAGGATTGAAGCCTGCATCTGGCTCACTGCAGAACTTATGGATTCTTGAACATGCTTTCCATTTCTGGCTCTGCTTTGCTCATCTTAGCCTGCAGAAAAGTGGGCCTGTGTGAGCCACAAAACTACCTCTATTGAGAGTTTGTCTGTCCATCCATCTTCACACATATGTATTCATTCATTCAGTCAGTCAGTCATTCAGTCATTCATTAATCTATTTTATCTGTCATCATACATGTATCAAATATGTCATTTGTGGCCAGCCCTATGTCAAATGATGGGGAATTTAAGAAAGAAAAAATAAAAAAGAAAGAACCAGCCTTCCTTAATCCCTGCTATATCCTGCTGTATCCTAGGGATTGTGCTAGACATTTTATCTACATCATTTCATTTAATTATCCTGAAGAAGCAGATACTATCTGTTCCATTTTACACATGAGCAAACAGCCTTCAACAAAGAGTGAAGCAAAATAATGTACTCGAAGCCCTGCAGAGTCCTCTGTGACAGGCCCAGGATCCTGTTTCTGGTCTGTCTCACTTCCAAGTCTACATTCTTTCTCCGAAGGCATGGAGTTTCCCTTCCAAAACACACGTTCTGGGTCCCTGTTCCCAAACAGCTCTCAACCTTCCTGAACAGTCAAGAGACATGAGGAGGCACAGACATACATCCTTTGCTTTTGTTGCTGCTACTTCACAAGGGGCATTAGCCCCGGTGAACTGAAGGGGGTTTCCTGGAATGTAAGACTTTCAGTGCTAAGACCACGAAAGTCCCAGGCAAACTACAATGGGTTGGTCACCCTAGGGTTACACGGTGAATGATGACTTTGGGATAATCTCCTGCCTGCCCATCTTGGCTGGCCTCATCTAGTCTGGTGCAAGAAGGGGCCTGGGCATGGCCACAACTCTCTGCTCCAGACAGATCTCTGGGCTTCCCCATCCGTGTTTAAAGTCCAGGACACCGGGCACGTGTTGACAAACCTGGGTACTCTAAGCCCGGTCAATTATGCCCCAACCACGTCCTACAAGAATTAATTAAATAAATTGGAGAGGATTCAGAGCTGTGCAAGCACAATTTTGTGATCACAAATGGTCTCCCAGGAAGATCAGTTGGACTCACTCTTAGTTTCTCTTAAGTCCAGAACTAAGACTGAGAGTGAAAAGAAGGTAGATTTTAAGTGTTCACTACCAGAAACTGTTTTCTAATGGAATTGTCCTCAATGAACAGGGTCGTTGTGGGCAGTCATTAGTGTCCTTACCAGAAGAAGATGTGTTAATATAGTTGAGAGTCCAGGAAAGCTACCGCCAGGGAAGAAAGTGGTGAAGGATTGAGTCACAGGTCTTAAAGCATTGTTGTTTATAAAGTGTTGACTTTCTTTTGTCCTGTTGAACTTTATAAAGTAAACTGATGTGTAAAAGAGGAAAAAGGGCCAGGTGTGGTGGCTCATGCCTGTAATCTCAGCACTTTGGGAGGCCGAGGCGGGGGGATCACCTGAGGTTGGGAGTTTGAGACCAGCCTGACCAACATGGAGAAACCCTGTCTCTACTAAAAATACAAAAATTAGCTGGGTGTGGTGGTGCATGCCTGTAATCCCAGCTACTCAGGAGGCTGAGGCAGGAAAATCGCTTGAACCTGGGAGGTGGAGGTTGCTGTGAGCCGTGATGGAGCCATTGCACTCCAGCCTGGGAAACAAGAGTGAAATTCCGTCTCAAAAAAAAAAAAAAAAAAAAAAAAAAAAAAAAAAAAAAAAAAAGAAGAGCTAGTCTGATTGTTGTTGCATGGGGGGCAACTTTGAGCCTTCTCCTCAGAATGTGAGGACCTCATTGTACATATTTGAACCACTGAGATAACAACAGTAAAAATAGTAATAGTAGAATTAGCCAACATTCACTGAACATTTACTGTGAGCTTGGTACTCTTCCAGACTTACATTTATTATCTCATTTAATTCTTAAAACAACCTCATGAAATCAGGACTATAATTCTACCTCTGTTTTGTAGGTAAGGGAACCAAGAGACACAAACATGATGTGACTTACTCGAGGTAACACTGCTGGTCTGAGACAGAGCTTGGCTGCCCGTTATTAGATCAGATTGGGTAACCTCTAAGGTCATATTGATCCCTACCAGTCTGATTGTCCTAGAACAGGTGTGATTGGCTCAGGCCCTGACTTTCCATCCCCTGGAGATCTGCAAGCAGAGTGGTGATGGTAGGTGACTGGAACTCCAACTTGTATCATCTTAAGAATAAAAATTAAAAATCTCAAGGGCTTATGAGAGGGTTGTTAATTATAAAAGCAGCAGGCGGTCTCTGTGTGCAATCCTGACTGGGCACCGTTCCTTTTGGCTATTTCCTTCTTGTGATCTTTCTGAAGCTTGGGTTTCCATGCACTATGCTCATGCAGAGATGACCTGTGAGACTTTTAAGCCTCAATGTCATAGGTTATGATGCTGGGGTGAAGGATCCCAGACTTCTATAAGCATTGCCATCTCTTTTGTTCTCTCGCTTTGAGGCTGAGCCAATCACAGGCTCATGGATCATTGATACCACAGGAAGGGATGATTGTGTTATGAAGTGCAGAGCTCCATTTCTAGTCTTTCATTTAGAAAGCATCGAGACCCATGACCTAGGTGGATTAGGACATAATGTTACTGAGACATTCTGTCAAGTCCCATTCCCCAAGTGAGAAGCCAGGTCCTCCTGGGAAAGACACTGTCCTACTCAGACCTTGCATTCATTCATTCATTCATTCATTCATTCATTCTTCCTTTTGTTCATGTATTTATTCACTTACTAAACTGTAATTGATACCTATGTGCCAAGCAGGGTGCTAGATATTAGGGACCCAGAAGTGAAAACACAAAACCTTTTTCTCAGGCTTCTAAATCCTCCTGATAGAAACAGACACATATTATCATACAGTGTGATTATAATGGACATTGGTGAGGGCTTGCTACCTGCCAGGCCTTCTGTTGAACATTTCACATGATAAGTTTTTTGTTTTCTTCAACATTTATTTTAAGTTCCAGGGTACATGTGCAGGATGTGAAGCTTTGTTACATAGGTAAATGTGTGCCACAGTGGTGTGCTGTGCAGATCAACCCATCACCTAGGTATTAAGCCCAGCATTCATTAGCTATTCTTCCTGATATTCTCTCCCTCACCACTGCTGACCCCCTGACAGGCCCCAGTGTGTGTTGTTCCCCCTATGTGTCCATGTGTTCTCATTGCTCAGCTCCCACTTGTAAATGAGAACATGTGGTGTTTGATTTTCTATTTCTGTGTTAGTTTACTGAGGATAGCAGCTTCCAGTTCCATCCATGTCCCTGCAAAGGACATGATCTCCTTCCTTTTTATGGCTGCATAGTATTTCATGGTATATATGTAACACATTTTCTTTACCCAGTCTATCATTGATTGGCATTTGGGTTGATTCCACATCTTTGCTATTGTGAATAGTGCTGCATTTGAGAACTGCTATTGTGGACATACATGTGCGTGTACCTTTATAATAGAATGATTTATATTTTGTATGCCCAGTAATGGGATTGCTGGGTCAAATGGTATTTCTGGTTGTAGATCTTTGAGGAATTACCACACTGTCTTCCACAATGGTTGAGCTAATGTACATTCCCACCAACAGTGTAAAAGTGTTCCTTTTTATCCACAACTTTGCCACCACCTGTTGTTTTTGACTTTTAATAATCACCATTCTGACTGGTGTGAAATGGTATCTCATTGTGGTTTTGATTTACGTTTCTCTAATGATCAATGATGTTGAGCTTGTTTTCATATGTTTGTTGATTACATGAATGTCTTCTTTTGAGAAGTGTCTGTTCATGTCCTTTGCCCAGTTTTTAATGGGGTTGTTTGTTTTTTTCTTGTAAATTTATTTAAATTCCTTGTAGACTCTGGATATTAGACCTTTGTCAGATTGATAGATTACAAAACATTTAACTTAATCACAGAAACACAGGCACGTCCTATCCACATCTACCTTCTCAGATGAAGAAACTGAGGCAGTAGAGATCATCATGTAGGATGTTATAGGAGCCCTTCCAAGGCAGAGTCTGATTTTCCTTTGGCGAATTCAGGAATGGCTGAAAGTCAAGGTCAGAGGATGCTCTCCCCTCCTCTCAATTTTGGGATGTCCAATGTGGTAGCCACATGGCTGGGTTGTTTGGGGGCAGTGAGTGGCTTCAGATAGAGTTGGACAGGAGACTGAGTTAATATCACAGATTCCTCATATACCATGTCAAAGGGGCTTGAACAAATACATTAGGGGATACCACATTGGCAAAACAAGGGTTTCTACTGTGATTATGGTGGCTGACTTGCAGTCAGTCTACTGCCCACCCTGTCCGTTTAGAATTATCCGGAGTTACGTAGACTCTGTTACCTCCAAGCTTTGCCCCTGGCCCTGCTGCTGCTAGAAGCACTCTTTCCATCTGCAGTGTTCTCTCGCCAACTCCTGCTCATGCCTTTTGTCTCTGCTCAGATGTCACTTATTTCAGGAAACTTTCTGAAGGCTGAGCCTGTTTGAGGAGCCTCCCCCATGCTCTCCTTTGTCCTACCACTTATGCTAATCACCTCACTGTGACACAGCAGGGCCTTGCAGCCAGGTCTCATCCACCAATTCCTCTGTTTCCTGGGCTTGCCACTCAGGCTGGCACAGACTGGGGCTCAGTCAAAGCTTGTTGAAAAGTTCCTGAGCTGGGCTGAACTATTCTGACCCTTGTCCTCCACTTATCCAACAATAAAACAGTATTTATTGTCTACTGCATTTGCTGACACAGTGCTGGATGCTGCTTTCATGGTTATGACCCAAATGAAATAAAGAACAGTCCCTGCTCTTACGAAGCATCAGTCCAGTGGGAGAACAAGTATAAGACCCAAACGCCCTTTTCCAAGTGGATCATTTAGTTTGAAATACGTGCTATGATGTAAAGTGCAGGTGACCATAGAAAGTGTGGCAAGAGACTCCTAATTTAGACTGAGTGTTCGGAAAAGCGTCTTTGAGGAAGTACATTTAACAGGAGACCTGAAGGTTAATTAAGAGATAGCCAAGTGCAGGTGGGAGGAAAGAGGCCAAAGGAAGAGCAGTCCCTGCGACCTCAAGGCAGGGACAGATTATTTCAGAAAATGAAGTGAGGCCACCACGGCTGCTGGAGAGGTGAGCTGGCGCCAGGTTGTGCTGGGCTGATTCTCTGTTGGGCATCTTTCATTGCACTGCGTTGGCCACCTTGCCGTTGAGAATTACAGGCAACCCCGCAGGACTGAACCCCAGAGTCATTCTTGACATGATGTCTTCTCCCTTGACACTTCTTATCTTTTGTTAATCCTCAGGCAATGCTTTTGGCTCACATTCATAAGATACCTCAAATCCTGCGGCTCTTCTCAGCATCTTCACTGCTGCCGTCCAGTGTAAGCCACTGTCCTCACTTGCCTGGATGCCTGTCACTGCCTTTCCCTAGCCTCCCTCTGCCTCCCTCCTCATCCCATTCTCATCAGCACAGCAGCCAGAAGTGCTGGAGGGGGTATAACTAAATGGCACAGGCCTTGAAGATCAGCCTTGGGTGAAAGGGTCAGCAGCAATGGCCTAGAAGGGCTATGAAGAGAAAGGAGCTCCCAAACCCACCTCCTGTCCAGTGGTGTTTCAGATAAGAGAAAACAACAAAACCAGTGCACTGTAAGGGGCTGCAGGGAGCCAGAGTCCTCAGGGAATGCAGGTGTTCTTTATCTCAGGCAGGGAGATGCAAAAATATTTGGAGGTATTTTCTGATTATGAGATGAGAGTTCCAGGGGACACGGTGGACACCTCTGGGAGGTGATGGAATGGTTGTGGACTTGGTCAAGGGCAGGGAAGATCGTGGGGTGCTTGTGTGGTAGAAGATACCTGGCCAGGGCAGGACCTTCCCGTTGGGCACTGGCTGGTGAAAGCAGAGTATGATAAGCCAAAGTTCGTCACATTCATTTTACTATGTTGGCTGTGGCTCAGTGGAGGAGGTGGAGACGGTTCCTGCAGCTTCCGTTCAGCCATCCATGGCTGTCAACAGAGACCAGAGGTGGGATGGAGTTAGCTCTGGAGACTTTCAGAGTCCTGAGGCCCTTTTAAGATCCACGTGTGGCCTGGAAGTCAAGCTCTGTGCCTAAGAAGCTGAGATCAGAGTGTCTTTGCCTGGGTTTGGCTGTTCTTGGCAGCTATAGTATATAGCAGTGTCTGCATGTGTCTTCCTGCCTGCACGTCTCTAGAGCTGGGAAACCCAAGGTTTCATGAGAGCCAATTCCCCCATTGAACAGCTCTGTGGTCAGAAAGCCATGCAACAGTGGGACAGCCACCTTCTACCTTCCAGCCCTTAGTTCTGGATTTTCCTTTGAACTTCATCAGGACTTCAAATCTTTCAAGCTCTAAGTGCCTCAGTTTCTTCAACTATTCCTCATGGGACAAGTTTTTAAAGAATAAATAAATAAACAAATGCCTATTTTAAGAATCAGTGTACTTCTATTGCAGCGTGGAATGTAAGGAAGAAAATGTCAGTGATATATCAATATATAGACCTCATTATATTCAGTTCTGAATTCACTATACCTAGCATACAGCTGTGGCCATTGGATTTGCGCATCCATGTTTGGGTGCACATGTGTTTAGGTATGCACATACACATGTGTTTGCGGGCGTACATGTTTGTGTGCTGACATGTCTATGGGTATGCATAGTTGTGTGCATATGTGTTTGTGGGCATGCCCGCGTGCTTAATTAAACAAATGAACAAGCAGGCATATCTGAACTCTGTTGTACAGCACTGAAGGCCTTAGACATTGGAGGGCGCCTGTGGCATTTTTCTTCTTCATGTCCCTTCTCCCGAGTGAAACTTGAATTATCCACCTCATTATGCCATATGTGAAGTTTCTACTGAGTGTCAGTCTCCTGCTCAATGGTCAACTCAGGTATCCTCCTCTCTCCCAGGGGTCTACATGGATATGTTCTAAGAACCATTTGAGCGCCAAAGGCCCTTTAAAGTCACCCGGAGGGCTCTTGGTTGCAAGCACAGTTTAATTCTTGGTTGCAAGCACAGTTTAAAGCACTTTCCCTTTTCTCTGGTCTGAAAGGAGGCTGTGCCTTCTGCCTTTGCAGCTGCCTTAGCTGATGTTGAGGCCAAAACAGCAATGAAACTTCCTGACTGCTGGGGAGACGAGGAGGTTCTGGGATGAGTCCTTAATTACTCTGTGTCATCAGAAGGGTCATCCCCCTCTCTGGTTCATTTTCTCTATCTGTCACTCATGCCTGGATTATTCCCTTGAGAGAGCTCTAGAATTGAATCATGGTTCTGTCTCACTCTAGCTGAGGGGTTGGTTTAATCTCTTTGAGCTCAGTCTGCCTGTATTTCGCTATATTACGAGAAGACCTATTTCATGGTGTTTTTGTGGGGATAAAATGGGTGAAGAGATGTGGAAATCTTGGCAGAGTGCTTGATGCCTCGTTGGTGTTTCTAGCAGTAATTAATGGCAGTCTTAAATGATTGGCAGAGTCCTTTTTGCATCTGCTGGCTTGAGAGCACCAAAATTTGGTCCACGTCTTAAGTGATGTTTATTCCCTGTATCTAAAACAGCATATAAAGCAGTGTGTAGTATAAACGTGTTAAAGGCTTATTAGCTAACTTCTGTGGAGATGAGGAGGTTGAATAAGCATTCCTTTCGTTTCATGGGGAGGTCAGTGTTCCCCCTGCTGAGAGGGTCCTTGTGTGCTGGGCTAAGACATTTGTCTTTATGCTTTTGGGAAAGAAAGGGGTGATTGCAGGGGACAGGCATCTGATTACGTGTGAGGGCAATGGATTGGAGTTAGGAGAGGCTTAGGGTAGAGAGGTGCTTCCAGGGGATTCTTGCAGTGGCCCAAGTCTTCATTCATTCATTCGCTTTACCAAAAACCTTTCTAATTTTTTTCAATTTTGGTAAAATATGCATAATATAAAATAAATCATTTTAGCCATTTTAAATGTACAATTCTTTGTCCTTAAGTACATTCACATTGTTGTGGAACAATCACCATGATCCATCTCCAGAACTTTTAAAGCTTCCTCAGCTGAAACTCTGAACCCACTAAACACTAACTATTATAACTAACCCAGTTCTGGCCTTTCTCCATGCCCTGGCAACCACCATTCAACTTTCTGTCCCTACGAATTTGACTATGCGAGGAACCTCATAGGGAGGGATTAATACAGTATTTGTTTATTCTTTTGTGACTGCCTTATTTCCCTTGGCAATAATGTCCTCAAGGTTCATTTATGTTGTAGCTGTGCCAGAACTTCCTTCCATTTTAAGGCTAAATACTGTTCCATTGTATGGGCATGCCACAGATTGTCCAGTCACCTGGTGATGGACACTTGTATTGCTTTTACCTTTTGGCTGTTGCAAACAATGCTGCAGTGAACATGAGTATGCAAAATCTGTGTGAGTCTCTTATTCTACTTCTTCTGGGTTTATACCCAGTACTAAACAATTCTTGAGTACTTTGTTTCAGTTCCTTTCCTAGGTGCTGGGAACAGGGAGTACTAGACAATGAGACAGTGTTCCTATACTAGGAAAGTGCTCCTATACTAGGAAAGTCTTGTGGGATGAACAAAAACACATTCATGTAGCACAGGGAGGTAGAGCTGGATCTGGAGCGCATGCAGGAGCTGAGAGTCCCAAGAGAAGGAAGGGCCATTTACCACTGCCAAGAAAGTGAACCTTGAACTAGCCCTTCGAGGATGAGTGGATGCACGAGGCACAGACAGAGTTGAGGTACAGGGAGCCTCGGGGGCATGGGCTGACTCATCCAAGGATGTGGGAAGCATGCAGGAGGGAGGAGGGGATGGATGTGGGAGAGCTGGACCACGAGGAACCCTATGTTCCAGTCTGAGGAGTTGGGATGCTGGCCAGCAGGAGGGCTCTAAGAGCAGGTTGGCATCATAGCTAGTACTCAATGCCCAGGTGAGGAATGATGAACAGGACATGGGTGCTGGAGCCTGGCCCTCCCGGGTTAACTCCTAGCTGTGTGGCCAGGACGCATCATCCTCTCTCCCTCTATGTCAGTGTCCTGTCTGTGGATGGTAATATGGATGACAGCATGGGCATAAGGATGTGGGTAATGTGGATACTAATGATATCCATGTGAATAGGGCAGTTGTGAGGATTTAGTGAGACACTTTAAGTAAAATGCTTCACATATGGCTGGAGCATAGATGAGTACTCCCTGACCGTTTCCTGTTCTGTTTCTCTCTTTCTGTTTGTATCGTTCGTATTGTTCTGGTGTGGGATTATTATTTTCGCAGGCTCTCTCTAGCAGTGGCAGTGGGGAGCGTGCATTATGATGGGGTTTTCAGAAATTCAGGGTGCAGAGATGTTCCGGATGTGAGTGCTGGACCTCGCTGTCTTTATTCCAGACTTTTCTGTGACCTGTGCTCCATAGACAGCTGAGTCGCGTGCTTCAGGAAGGACTGCAGTCCTGCCAGATGATGACAAGGGAGTTCTTGCAGCTCCCAACCCATCCCGGGGACGATGAACCAGGCCTGGCGTCCAGGGATCACAAGTTAGATATGAGGAATTCAGATGGAGGGGCTGTGCCCTTTGCAGGCTGAACTGGATGGGGGTGGGGACAAAGCACAGCCCCCACTCTTCCTCTCCCCCGTCACTGCTTCCTCACCATCTGATGAACAGGAAGCGATGGGACCCCTCTCTTTGGAGTTCAGCCCTGCAGAGGACACTCAGGTGGCCTAACGGAGGGGGCTGGGTTGGGGGTGTGAGCCAGGGAGGCTTTCCTGTAACATGAAGCAAGGAGGAATTGTGTTTAGATTGTTCTAGCGCTTTAACTCTGTGACGCTGCAGCTCTCAGCTGATGGCATGCTCTAGTTCTAATCACCATATGCACATATGCAAAAAAACTGGGACACATATGCAATCTGTGTCCCAGTTTTGTCAAAGGCCAGTGCCGTTTTCTAGCCTCCCCAATCCATTCTCCTTTTTTCTGATGTCACGAAAGCAGGGTAGAAATGGTAGGTGTCACTTTTCCTGACTCTGATACTTCCCTGGCATTCTGCCCAGCTTCAGGGTAGAAGAAAGGAGAAAAGGTGTGGGGGTGGGGCAGGAGGGGGCAGTTCAGGGAAAACAGTTTACATTGGAGATTATAAAAAAAAAATCTATTTAGTTAGTTTTTTAAACATGATGCAATTGACTTCTCAAATCTGAGTAAATGCCCCTTAACCAACAAACATTTGTATGATGATTTAGGGTTTTAAAATTATGTACGACATATTGCACAACTCTTTTAATTGACACGAAGAAAACAATAAGATGATGAGGGTGCTAGGCGAGAAGAATGAGGAATCATTTTAAGGATTGAGTGCAGCGGTTTCTTCCTTTCATCTCTGTGGGACCCTGAAAATCCCAAGTTCTCCGATGGGCATGGGATTCCCAAGACCAGACTCCTCTTCAGAATCCTGCCCCGTAGGTCATGTCTAGAGCTGGGCATGGCACTTCCTGATATCTGTATCACCCTTGAGACATTTGTGCTGTTGAACAAGAATCACAGTGTACTCATTTAAACAAATTAGAAAATGCAGAATAAGAAAAATTGTATTACAATTATTACTAAAGTTTTAGAAAATGTAAACTTTTCTTTTGCATGCATGAGGATTATAAATGCATTGATGTGAGCATTATAAACAAAAATAAGATTCTGCTGGACACACTGAATCCTTTTCCTTTTTCTGATTGCTTATGAACAATTGAGTAGTTCTATTGTAAAGACACGTGTATGCATATGTTCACTGCAGCACTATTCAAGATAGCAAAGAGATGGAATCAACCTAAATGCCCATCAATGATAGACTGGGTAAAGAAAATGTGGTACATATACACCATAGAATACTATACAGCCATGAAAATGAACAAGATCATGTCCTTTGCAGGGACATGGAGGGATCTGGGGGCCATTATTCATAGCAAACTAATGCAGGAATAGAAAGCCAAATACCACACATTCTCACTTATAAGTAGGAGCTAGATGATGAGAATATGTGGGCACATAGCAGGGAGCAACACACACTGGGGCCTATGGGAAGGTAGAGGTTGGGAATGGGGAGAAGATCAGGAAAAATAACTAACGGGTACTAGACTTAATACCATGGTAATGAAATAATTTGTGTGACAAATCCCCATGAAACAAGTTTTCCTATGAAACAAACCTGCACATGTACCCCTGAACTTAAAATAAGTTTTTTAAAAAAGAAAACAAACAAACAAAACAACTGAATAAGTGGATATTTGCTAAGGGAGTTTCTATATAGCCACTTGCTGTAGGCCAAAGTCTGAGTGACGTGGGAATGTGGAAGCATTGCCAAAGCAAGCAATTCTAGCCCCACCCTACTGTGGTGGGTCAGTAAGAGAGAGATGGGGCCAGACATGGTAGCTCACGCCTGTAATCCCAGCACTTTGGAGGCTGAGGTGGGTAGGTCACCTGAGGTCAGGAGTTCGAGACCAGCCTGGCAAACATGGCAAAACCCTGTCTCTACTAAAAATACAAAAATTAGCTGGGCATGGTGGTGTGTGCATGTAATCCCAGCTACTTGGGAGGCTGAGGCACGAGAATCACTTGAACCCGGGAGGCAGAGGTTGCCGTGATCCAAGATCACGCCACTGCACTCCAGCCTGGGTAACAGAGCAAGACTCCATTCCTCTTCCCGCCTCAAAAAAAAAAAAAAAAAAAAAAAAAAAAAAGAGAGACATAGAGGTCAGGATCAGGAGGTCAGTGGTTAGATGATTCTGGCTACTAAAATGGGCTCAGAACTGGGTCATGAACTCATTCCTCAAATAAGTAGGTTGAGCAGTCTGCAGATATCAGTCAAGCAAAAGTTCTCATAGCAAGCAAGCTCACAGTCTGAATCAGGATCTTGGGTTAAGCAGATATTAATTATTAATTAATATCTTATAAATCCTTTCTCAATTCATATCTTGAAGGACTGCTGGGTGTTAGGCACTGTGATGGGATTTTAGACAGAAAGAAGGAGCATGATATGACTCTTGCTGTCCAAGTGCTCAGGTCTAGCTAAGGAAAACCTGTCTGGAAAGCAAGCAATGGTGATGTAGTATTATGTTTAGAAAACAGTGGGGATCCCCCAGCCCTTAGACAACAGAAGATAGGCAAGCCCTATTCTGCTGGATGTCAGGGAAGGCTTCCCACCAGGTCAGGGAGGGAGCCTTTTAGGGGAGTGACATGGACAAAGGTGTGGAAATTTGGAAGAACATGATGCATTTGCACACCAGCAACACAGCATACCTGGTGCAAAGGCAGAGATGCCTAGGGAGTAGGAAGCAGGTAACCAAGATGCTATCAGAAGAGACAATGAAAGACCCAACCTCAGAGACAGAGTCTGGTAGAAGCCAGATGCCACAGTGTTGAGCAAACAGGGTCCGAGGTTTAGTTGTCCCAGGGTAAGTGTTACAGGGCTCTGTGGAGATGATCTTTGTTCTGTGAATTGGTTTTGAGGCTAATCCCTACACAGCACAGAAGATCCCTGACTGGGTGTTCCTTTACCTCTTCGCAAGTCACTAAGCCAAAATCTCCTTTGATTTAATAACATTCTAAATGTGATTTTTTTTCCCCAAATATTTTACGGTTGGTTGGAGGACTGTTAATCTAAAATACAAGAGTGTGTGTGTGTGTGTGTGTGTGTGTATGTGTGTGTGTTTGCTTTCCAAATCCCAGCTGTAGAGTCTTCCGTTAGGATTGTTAGGGGAGGACAGCACTCTGGTCAGCACTCTCCCAGCACAAAACACCCAACCTTGTTTTATGTGAGGTCATCTCACTTCCACCATCTCCCTGAAGAAGCACCACACAGATGTCTAGAAAGAGCTGCCAGCTGTTTTGTTTGGGTGTAACTCAACAACTTTCATTTCTTCCCTGGTGTGTTAGGACTCAAGTCAAAATGGTTTAGAGTTGCGTAGGCCCCTAAATCCTGCCCAGGTTTCCTGCACTCCATGTTCACTCTTCTCCTTGCCCCCAAATGCACCACACGCCCCTGCTCTTCGCCAGGGTTTCTCCTCACCTGTCACAGTTGAGAGCCTCATCATCCACCCTTTTGCCTGAACAGAGGTGAGATGGAGGAGTAGTGAGGAAGAGTGTGATCTTTGTAACCAGGTCTGGATCCAAATCCCAGGTCTACTAAATCCACACATGACTTTGTTTTACCTTGAATTTCAAGTTCATCTTCTGAAAATTGGGATATGGCATCTTAACTGTATGACTGGGAGGGCTGAATGATATAATTTATGTGCAGTGTCCATTAAGGTAATTTTAGCATTATAGCAAATGCAAATTTTTTTTTCCTCCCAAAGAGAAAGCCCTCAATGATCTCCTAAGAGCAGCAGCGTCTTACTAAAACTGGAAGCAGAGATCATCATGGGCCATAGAAATTGGCTCATGAAGAAGCAGGTGTCCACATAGCCCTACCTGGTCCTGATGCAATGCAAGCATGCCCTTTCCTTGAAGACCAAAGGAATCACTCTTGGACTGAAGATGAAGTATCCTCTGGTCTCCAGGGGATGTGCTACCCTAAGCCTTGGACTCAGAGCCAGATGATCCAGGTGTAAACCCAAGCTTTGACACTGCTCCCATTAAGTGTCATTATTGAGAGAGCAATCTCCTAGTTGCACCTGTCCTATTAATTTTTATTTTGCAAATAAGCATGGAATTGTGACTTGCAACCTTACTTGACAATTGCAGACTTGTTCAGAGCACTTCAAACAGATCTTGGAGCAAGATTTGGGCAGCTTGGAACAAGAATGTAGCACTGGGTTTCATAACATAAGTAGTTCAGTGTTTTCATTTGGGGAATGAAAGTCAGAGAGTCCTGGAGACATTAAGTGACTTGCCTAAGGTCACATGTGGGTTGGTGTTAGGGATGGTTCTGGGACCTTTTGACCACATCACCTGGGGGCTCTCCATTCCCAGAGGAGCAGCCCATCACACATGTGATGTGATGTGACACAACGGGGGAGGAGTCACATGCTGAGGCCCATCTAAGAGTTCTCACAGAATCCTTTTCCAAATCCTAGATAAATGTATTTGGATTATTTTAATGCAACTTTATTTAGCCTAGTATAAAAGCAGTAGAAACTAAACTAACCAAACAAGCAAAATGCAGGCTTTGGGGAGGCTACTGTTCACCCCAGAGAAAAGACTTTATTTAAATCCTCCACTAATTAGTCATCAGGTGAGGTGGCTAAGATTTGACTGTGTTATGATTATCTTTGGAAGACCTTTCTGTAGTGCAGGGTTTTGTGGCTCAAAGAGTCTGACAGATCTTGGATTTAAATTCAGCCTCACCACTGTTTTGCTCTATGGCTTGGCGAAGTCAGTCAACTTCTCTGAACCTCTTTCCTCATCTGTCATCTGGGATAATGCCTATTTTTAGACCTGCTTTTAAAAAGGAATTAATCTGTTTTCCATCATCCTAAAAATAGAAGAGCCATTATAGTCCTTGAATTCTTGTATCATAAAAGAAACTATTTGGGGTTTACACATTATTGATAAAAATGCTGCAAAGACCTTTGATTAACACTTTGAATGCCTGAGTCAGATGATGAAATACACACCCAAATATATTTCTTTTCCAAATAATGTGTCTGTGATTGAAGTCATTCATTAGTCAATACTTCTTGTTTTTGGAACTTTGCATTAAGTTGGAAAATGTTTCCTAGCACCTACCACATATGGCATGCCAGGGAAGCAGGACTAAAAATAATGCATTTTTGGGAGGCTGAGGCGGGTGGGTCACCTGAGGTCAGGAGTTCGAGACAAGCCTGACCAGCATGGAGAAACCCCATCTCTACTAAAAATACAAAATTAGCTGGGTGTGATGGTGCATGCCTGTGATCCCAGCTACTTGGGAGGTTGAGGCAGGAGAACTGCTCGAACCCAGGAGGCGGAGGTTGCAGTGAGCCAAGATCACGCCACTGCACTCTAGCCTGGGCAACAAGAGTGAAACTCTGTCAAAAAAAAAATGCATTTATATGAGAGTGGCTGACAGCTTGTTCTGGAGATCACTGACTGCCTGAAATGTGGGACCTTCCAAAATATAGTCCTGCTCAGAAAAAGTGTGGAGGGGAGGTAATGAGAGCACATGAATATAAGAGTGGATGGAGCTGCCCTGGATCCTGCTTGGCTAATTATCAGTATCACAGCCTTGGGAAAAGCCACTTAACCTCTATGAGTTAACTTCCTTCATTAATAATCTGAGAATGAGCATGCTTAGGGGGTTTGCTGAAGTCTAGAGATAAGGTGTCCTCCTGGACTGGGTGACAGCACAAAGCAGTGATTCCATGCTTGGTAGCCGGCAGTTGTACTATTTTTATTTGAAAGGGGCAGTGCCTTTGAGCAAGAAAAGCTTCTGCAAGGTTGTTATTGTGAGATGAGTGTTTTCTGTGGGCCTGCCGTGTGCCTGTGGATTCAGAGGTGTCTGGACTTTTCTAGGCTCTGCTCTTGCAGAACTTGGGTGTTTGCTTTTCCTGGTACTCAAAGACAAAGAAAGCCCAGGGAAGTGGTGGCTTTCTGTCCACCAGAGACTGACATTGCCCTGAACCACATAAAGCAGCAGCCACACTTTGAACTCACGGCACTTTGATTACAGGTTAAGGGAGACATATAAGAAAAGGCAACTGATGGTAAAAATAAGCAACTGGTGCTTTGCTGCAAAAATAAGAGCAGCTGCCTGGGCATTATTGTTAGGAAAAGGTATGAGTGAGGATTGAGTTGGGGTGGGAAGAGGAGACTGGAGACTGGGCAGGAGCAAGCCCATCAGACAGCTTGCCACTAACCAGCTGGTTGAGAACATGCCCGGATGCAAGCCAGCGTTCTTATGTTCTGTTCAACATAACTTTATCAAGCAGTCTCTGCATTCTTGTCTTAAACATTGGGACTCTCTCCCTTTCTTCCTTCTATTCAATTCATTAATATTTATATAGTGACATCTGTCAAACTTCCTGACCTAGATCTTCTGACATGGAACCCAGGGCTTTTTCTGGAGCGATAATCATGTTCAAATTAATATTAACAACTATGACCAAAGTTGCAGTAGCTTACCAGACGTGGGGCTGAGTTCTCCCACCTACTGCCTCGTGAACCCTCACAACAAAGCTGTGAGGTGAGTTTATAGCTTCCCCATGTCTGTCTGTCTGACCCCAGAATCCTCACTCTACCTGCTCCTCACTTCAGCCAGTGAGGAGTTCTGCAAAGACCATTTGCCTCATGTATGATCTTTTGGTTAAAACACACTCCCCCGTTGTAATTACAGAATACATCTCCTAGTCAAATGGAGCCAAGGGGATTTTTTGTTGTTGTTCTGTCTGAACAGTTTTGTAGAAATAAAGATTTGATTGATGAGGAAATGGAAATTCCTACACACATAATGAAATCCCTTGAAATCTCCAGAATGACTTCAGACACCTGGGAGTTTTCATATCAAAAAGCAATTAAAAGACACAGGGAGCCAAGGGAGGGAGTCACGATTCAGGGTTATGATGGTTTCTTCTCAAAAGAGACACATGCTGGTGGAAGGAGCTGGAAATTGGTCAGAGATCTTTTCTGTGACACAACAGTTGGTGCGTGTGTTTGTTCCTCTATCATCTCTCTCTCTCCGTCTCTATCTTTCCATCTGCCCACCCATCCATCTATATCTATTTATCTACCCAACATCTACTTACCTCTGTCCCTCACTGTCTGCTTTTCAATCGATCATCTATGTGGCTGTTTGTTTATGGAGTTTGCGGTGGCCTATTTTACCTGTCATTGTAGCCCATGCATAAACTGTTGCTTGTACTGTATTATTTTTGGGTGTTTTGTTTGTTTCCAAAGGAAACAGAGGAGAACGTGACATCATCCAAAAGGATAAGTGAGGCATCATGCATTTTCTGAGTATGTACAGTATATACATGTACCTTTCATCAAATAGTCTCATAACTATTGAAGACTTTATCTGGGCTGTGCCAAACTTTCGTATGTCTCCCTCACTCAACCTTATGAATTGGATCTTTGTTCATCTGCATGTTACAAAGGAGGGAATAGTAGCTCACAGAGGTTAAGTAACTTTCCTAAGCTGGGAGGCGATGACTCAAACCTAGCTCTGTTTGATTTCACAGTTGATTGCCTTAACCACTACACTTATATCCTCTGGTGGAAGGTAGCTGGGGCCATCTATTTTTATAGTAACACTTATTAGAATAAATGGTTGGGAAGGAAATATCTATTTGCACTTCCTCATTACCCATCCCACACTCTGGCCAATGTCAACTCCTCAGGGTTCCTACAATGCTCTCTAGGACTTGCCCTCCTGCATTTCCCCAAGTTGTTCCTCCACCTTAGCCATTTATGCCTAATGTTCCATTATTGGAAAGCTAAGCATGTGGGAGTTATTTCTATCCACTGCTCAAGGTCATCGCCAAGGTCTGATCACAATTTCAAAAAATTGCAACCTCAGGCATAAATAGGTTAAATGCCGTCCCATCTTCCCCAGCCTGGTCAAGACCTACCTGTTCTTAGGGGTGAGCCAAAATGACACGTAAGCTCCATCAGCATTCAGTTAGAGTTGTAAAATGGGTCAAACCTGAATAAGTCAGGTGAGCTCATGTGTAGATATATGCAACATGCACAAAATTTCTTTACAGGGCATCTCTGTCTACCAGCATCTCAATCATTCTGGGTTGTGGCCTACATTCTAAAACTGAAGAAGCATGCTGGGGTTCTCCGGGGAATACAGAAACACTGAATGCAGTTTTAGGCTTGTTCCCCAAGACAAGAATGATAATAAGGCCCTGATGAAAATTACTGACATCAAAGATATCAATTTTTGCTCCAACCAGTTTGCTGTTTTTATTGGCTTTGTACTCTTGGCTATTTCTTGCAATGTGAAGTCTCTCTCATATGTTCTACTACCTTGTAGGGACTTTGAGTTTTAAATTTACTTCTTCCTTAAATCAACTCCTGTCTTCTACTAAAGGCAATCTGTTCCCACTCTGAGTTAACCTCACTCTTTTTCTTACCCCCTTGGAAGTCCTGAGGGGTTTCCTGTGATTGTGATTATAATTTGTGAAATTGGTTTTGTTCTCTGTTAGACTGTAAGCTCCCCCAAGTCAGGGGGAGCTTCCATCCTTCCTTCTTGTGTTCTCAGCCACTGTTCTGGTGCCTTGTTCTCAGCAATGTTCAATTTTCAGATGAGCATAGCTGAGCAGCAAGAACTTGAATGATGTGGACACAAAGCTTGCAATGACTGTTTCCGTCATGGTTACTGACACGACTTGTGAATGTTTGCACTCCTCCTGCTATTATGGGTCATTCCTGTACCCTGGTGACATTTCAGTGGGTAGCCATTATGTATGACTTGATACATTTTGAGAATATTTTTGTCTTTGGAGTTTCATAGCCATGACCTTGCATCCCAGGTTTTCTTGTGAGCTACAGTCTATGAGCAAGATACTTTTTGTTCCAAACTTAAGGTTCCTCATAGGAATACTGGAGGAGGAATATTGGAAGGATCTGTTTTGAATATCGTCCAGGTAGAATGTGACAATGAATGTAAATCACCAAGAGTCTTTGCCTGGCACACGGTTGACTTGCAAGAGCTGGTGGCTTCCTTTGTTTTCACTCTGGTATTCTGCTTATTATTGATATTTACAGAGTACCTGAAAGGAACAATAAGGTAACAGGAACAATAAGGTAAACAGCCTACTTATAGAAAGTATTTTCTTATCACTTAATATTAATATATATCCTAGAATTAAATTGTGTTCATTTATATGGGTATAATGAATTGGAGGATGGGCCAACATTAGCAGTCCTGAGGTCTAGCATAGACTTTGCTAATCTTTGGAAGACTTCTTCTCCATTTCTGTGTCTACATTCCATTAGCAACATATGATTGTCATAATTATAATAATAATTAAATTACGGCTTTTAGAAGGAGTTGGTGCTGACTGTGTCTCCTACACGGTCCCAGGTGTTGCGCATGTGTGATCTCATTTGTTTCCCATAAAAAATGTTAACATGAGAAACCAAATGCTCAGAGAGGTAAAATGAACTGTTCAGGGTAACGCACCATTAGTAAACTGCAAATCCAGCATTTAAAGCCTGGTCTTTCTGAGCACCTGGATTCTATCGTGTGTTTTCACTTCATGCCTTTGATCCTTCTGCATGAAACACTTGTGAGTTGTTTTGCTTTTCAACTCTGCTCCCAACTCCTGACTGCTTGGAACTGGTGGCGGGTTTCTGGTTTTGCCAATCAGAAAACTTCTCTCTGCAGAAACTCCTGTCACAGTGTGATACTGCACGACAAATTTTCTGGTCTGAGGTTTTAAATTACTCGTGACATTTCAAGCTGTGCAAGTCGCTTGAAGGCCTGCCTCAACCAAGCTCATTTAATCAAGCCACACACATGCAAAGAAAATCAAATGCTGCCTTGAATCCAGAGGGAAGAGGACTGACACCTGTTGAGCATCCACTGTATGTCTGGCATCTTGTAATAATGTTTCATATTGGCTCTCTAGAAGGAACGTTCATTTTACCTGCAAGTGGTAACTCCCTGGATGACAGACCAGCAGCAGCAACTTCTCTGAGCACAACATTGACACATGGCCACTCAGCAAACTAGAACTCCATCTGGGTTGACTCATCAGATAGGAACAACAAGTCCATCAGCCCGTATGAATAAAAGCAGCAAAGGGAGATGCAGGGATGGGGAAGCACCTTTCAGTTTCCCAGCAGCTCAGCAATCTCGTATTTTTTTATATACAGTCACCCCAACTAAGCTACTTGTGTTGCTGGTTTGAGTTCCTTAAGGGGCCTCCTTCTAGGAGTACAGACATTTGCTGACGAATGTATTTGGGGTAGATATGCAAAGATAACCATAGCAGTAATGATACCCACCATTCATTGAAGCTCAGTTTTGCTATACACATTGATTTTGATTTCTACGTCAACTCCAGAAGGTAACTGAAATCTTCATTTGCAAATGACAAAAGTGAAGCTCAGAGAGTTAGTAGCTTTAAGTTGACACAGAAAGCACCATTGTAGTGTTGCTAATGCTGTTCATTTGCTTTGTTTTGTTTTAATATGAATGAGAAGAGGAGGCAGTGGGAGAAGTTATAGCCATTCTGTTCAGACTTCCAAGTTTGTGTACAAAAGGCATACATTTTACAGAGGTCATTCTTCCCTGCAGCTTGTAAGAGCTTAATGAGCTAGCTTTATTCAATGAGGATTCTCTGAGCAATATATGTATTATTTCCTGGAGGCTCAACAGTTTGAGTTCCACCCAACAGTGATTTTCTTGAAATTTTTCCAGATCGCCCATTTATTTCCTCTGTTTGGGTTTCAGATTTCCTTTGGTTAACAGGATAGAGCGGTGGTGGTGACGGAAGGAGGTGGAGCAGTGGTGCTGATGTGTAAAAACTGGCACTTCAAAACAAAGATTTATGGTATTTGTCCATTTACATGCTGTAAATACTCCCACCAAGGCCAATTTCAAGATACCAATGTGAAGTTAAAGGACCTGAAGGCAATGCACAATCAGCAGGCAGCAACTACTTCCAGGCTTCTGCAGAGGCTCCATTTACACACAATTGGATTGGACAAATGTTTGTTAAGTGACTACAACTCAGTATTCTCATTAATAGCTTTGATATTTGTTATATAACTTAAATTTTCTTATTTTTTTTAATCTATGGGGTTAATGATTTCTACGGAATCCTCTAGCCCTCAGAGGAGACACAGTGTCAAAAATAAGAAAGAGATAAGAATATGGGCTTTGAAATCAGACTGTGTTGTTTGAATCCCAACTCTGCTACTTATCCTGGGAAAGTTATCTAATTCATTTTTGCTTGACTTTTCTTTTATGTAAAATGATTGAACAGTACTTAACGCAAAGAGAATTTGTATGCATTAACTAAGTGATTACATGTAAGTTGCTTTTCAGCTTCCTGTAGATAAAACCAGGACTTTTAATTAGTTCTTCCCCTGGTCAGGATATGCCGTATTGTATAGTGGTTACGAGCACACACTCACAAATCAGATTTCTTGGGCTTGAGTCTTAGCTCTCCAATTTACAAGTTGCAGAAACTTGGAAAAATAGTTTACCTTCTCTCAATCTTACATCGTTTTTCTGAATGGATATTAATATTTGTTTCCACCATACATGGCTGCTTTTGATGATTACATGAGATGATCTAAGAGTGGTGAGCATAATGGTTGGAACATTGTCAGCTATCAAAGTGATAATTGCTGATTATTCTTTCCATTCTGAATTTCTGTGGTTTTGGTAATTCAAGGAAATCACTGGTTTGATATTTTTAAACATTTTCTGTGGCAAGAAGAAAGAATTTTGTTTGGACTTTTAAGATTCTGCAAAAATGGCAAATGGCTTTACCCTTTGTCATTACTACTTTTTAGAAGTGAGTGGTCTGGCTGAAAATGTTTACTTTCTTTTAAGGAATTCCTCAATTTCTTAAAAGAAATTGAAGAATAAATGCTATCTAATACTATATAGATCTCCTACCTGACTTAGGAGTCATGTGACTGCAGGAATTTGAAAAACCTTACTTCCTTACCCGTATATGGAATGACAATGTACAATTCATAGAATTTTCATGAGAATTAAATGTGATCTCTGGTAATGTGGATGCCACATAGTGCTAGACAAAAAGGATCGAAACATGGCAGAAAATGCAATTAGTTTATAGTTGGCTGGGACACGGGGATTCGCAATTTCTGCTTTTGACCACTTACTACCCTCAAGTTTCCTGGACAGATATGAGCACAGAGAATTAAGAAAGAAGTGTTGTCCTGTCATCTGTGGCTTTGGCCCCAAGCCCTGTTGGAGAATGCCAACGAGTTAGGTTCAGCCACATGAAGACAGCCTTCGTCTTCCATTAAATAACCTTGAATTACGGTATATAAAAAATATCTGCTTTATGTCTACACGAAAGTCCAACCTAGATTCTTAGATTTTAATGGCTCTTATGCAAGGCAAAGCAGAGTTTTCCATTTTCAGGAAAAAAAGCAGTGAGATAAGTCAGGCTGTCTGTGTCAATTCTTCTGAATTTTCACCTACACAAAGTATGGCCCAGGAGAGTCCTGCAATCAGATCCTACAGTAAGAGGTGTATTTGGCTTCAAATAATCAAGCATATAACTTACGCTGGCTTAACTAGCACAAGATACCACAAGAAACACAGAAGTAGACAGCACAACCATGTCACCAGGGACAGTGAGGACTTAGACTTCTCTTTCTGCTCTTCCATGCATAGCAAAAGGCTTTTTAATACTCATAGCTGGAGAAAGGCTGCCTTTACAACCACATTTATATTTTTGGATATATTAACAAATTAAGAGAAGAGACAAACAGCCCAAGGGTCATGAAACAAGTTTCTCCTTTAAAAGCTTTCCTGTCTGCTTTACCTGCCAATGTGCACTTTTATTTCATTAGCCAAGAGGGGGTCATGAGATTTCTCCTAGCTGCAAGGGAGTCAGCAAAGGGTGGATATTTTCAGGTAGGTATAGTAATTCCCCTGAGAAAACCTGGCTTTGCTTTGTAAGGAAAGAGGAGTTTACAGATAGCCAGCCAGCAATTCACAGCCTGAGCCACATAGAACCTTCTGGGTCAGCAAGGAGAATGCGGCTAGAGAAATGCAGAGGATCATCACAGTAAACATTGGTGGAATCTGAATGAGTTATTATATTGTGATTATATCAAAGTATCCAGATGAGTTCTGCTGAAATATTAGAGTGGACTTTCCTTGGAAAAGTATTTCAATAATCGCCATTGAAGCCAATAAAATGCAACAGAATGGTTCATAGTCCTACAGTGGTGAGTACATACTGTCAACCTGTTAGTGTGTACTGTATAGTAAAAATATATTAGTCATTTCATTGGTTTTTTTGTTTCTTATCTTTTGAAACCAAGGCCTCTTTTATTGGCAGGACTTTGCAGACCTTCCTGCCAGGGCAGAGTTTCACCTCTGCATCACAGTGTCTTTCACTGTCAGGTGGGGGCCAGCTATGTGAGGCTGGGATTCCAGATGGTGCCAGGTGTCCTGCTGGCAAAGAGACTGGGAAGAGTAGTGTGACAGCTCATTAGGTGAGGTCTAGGCAAATGGCAGTTCTTTGTAAAGATGGAGGTAGGGCAGGTTATGTTTATTATACCTGGCCATACGAGAAAATATTTCACCTCTCTAGTTGTTTATAAATCCTCATGCAGTTTCCCCATAGCTGACTATCATTAGATTGTGGAGCATTAGCTTTTTTAAAGGAGAGAAATCCACTGACTGCATTATTGCTGATTCTGTCATGGTGTCCCATTGTTAGGACAAGACCGAGGACAGGATTGCCAGTATTTAATCAGGCTTTTCAGAACTCACTGGAAAAAACCCTACAGTATCAAGCAATCTGGAGTTAGCTTTGACTCTAAATTGACTCAGCCTTTTGGGGAACAACATAGCACAGGAGAGGGTCTCCTCCCCTAGCCAGACCAGAGGAAGCTTAGCTCATGTCCTGAATCCTCTGCCAGCTTGCCCTTAAGTAGGCACCACGCTTGTCAGGTGTGGGCAGAGGAACTGTTTTGAGTTTCCACTAACGCTGCTGATAGAAATGTGTACATGCTTTATGGGAAGTTGTGATCATGGCTACCATTTACAGAGTCCCTGCCATATACAATGTTTTAACTGTCCTTTAAAAACAAAGTTCCCCTGCACGTTCATATTACAATGTATACTTTATTTATTTATTTTTTTTTTTTGGAGACGGAGTCTCGCTCTGTCGCCCAGGCTGGAGTGCAGTGGCCGGATCTCAGCTCACTGCAAGCTCCGCCTCCCGGGTCTACGCCATTCTCCTGCCTCAGCCTCCCGAGTAGCTGGGACTACAGGCGCCGCCACCTCGCCCGGCTAGTTTTTTGTATTTTTTTAGTAGAGACGGGGTTTCACTGTGTTAGCCAGGATGGTCTCGATCTCCTGACCTCGTGATCCGCCCGTCTCGGCCTCCCAAAGTGCTGGGATTACAGGCTTGAGCCACTGCGCCCGGCCACAATGTATACTTTAAACATAAGGGAACTGAGCCTCTGCAAGTTTTGAATCCTTGGGAATTTGAATCCATGTCTGCCTGTCTCCAGTGGTTCCCTCCTGAGGCTCATGTAGGCAAGACTGGTTGTGACAGAGTCATGCTCACACTTTCCAATGACCTTTGTTGGCAGTCACAGCATGTGAGGTTCTCTTGTAATTCCTGAGGTGCAAGCAAGGACACTTCACTCCTCTTCACAGGGACCTTGACACCTGGGTGAACAGACAGACAGAGGGGAGTCATTCCATTATCATGTGACAAGTGTGATGCTGGGGGCCTAAGGTGCCTTCATAAAGCCATCTTCATCATCATCATTTTTATTATACCTATTATTAAAAAGCACTCATTTAGACTCAATACTTGCCAGGCATGATATGCACTTTGCATATTACAAATCATTTAATCCTCGTAATGGCACTATGAGGAACATTACTGTCATTACTATCCCCATTTATACATGAGGACCTTGAGCACAGGGACACTGTGAGAGTGATTTATTCAAGGTCACACAGTCAGAAACGGGCAGATTTTCAGAGCTTACCCTCTTAATCAAAATGTTATATTGCTTCACAAGACTCAAAGATAATTTTCGCCCAGCCGTGTAGGCACACCCATATCATAGCCGACCATTTACATCTTGGTGCACTGTTTGGTGTAATCGTATACTGTATCCCGCAGGCATCCCTGAAACGTGACCCACCAAAAGCATCATGCCTTCTCCCAGCTTCATCCCAACTGTGATGCCGGAGGGTAGACTGGGATCATGGAGGTGGGAGGCTGTGTCTCACACATGTCTTAGGGAATAGCAATGAAGACATTGTACCTTTAATGGAATATGGGGTTGAGCATCATGCTGTGCTTGCCATGGATGCTCCCGTTCCTGCCTCACAATAAGTCTGCAAGGCTGGCACCAGCATGGCTTTCCTCGCCCAGGAGGAAAGAGAGGCTCAGGGAGGGAAAGTTACTAGCTTTAAGTTTTCCAACCTGGCTTTGGGAACCTAGGTGTTCAGACTCCAGAGTATCGGTGTTTGATTTTTCATGATAATGATGTGTATTTTAGGTCATGTCAGATGCCCCTGAGTCAGAGCAGTTGTTTCGTGCTATACTGATCTGAAAAATGATTTCGACAAAATGTCACAGATTTCTGTATTCCCATTATAGAATATTACCCCTCATTTTACAAAAATTGCATGTGGATTCTTTATCACGCACAGATTTGTGTATTAGGATTGGATTGTAGAAAACCATTGTTTGGGGGAATCTTTGTTTTTAGAATTTTCACTTATTCATTCCTTCACCTGGCATTTATTGAATGCGAACCACGTCAGCCTCTGTTAGTTTCTGGGGTACAGAGATGAATGGGGCCTGGCTGGTCTCCTTCAGTGGCTGGCGGTAATGGATATTTCTCTAATCAACTGAGAACAGATGTTCATTAGGTGCTTTTCTCTGTTTGGCACAGCTGTGAGACCTCTAAGGAATACAAAAGAAGTAAATAGTAGCATTCCTATTCTCAAGGTGCTTTTGAGAAAACAGAATGAAATACATGAAACGAGAGGTGTTACTAGAAAATTAGTAATCAGAGCGAGAATCCACTTAGGCTCCTGTAATAACAGTGATGAGGAAATTGAGGTGAGCTTATAATGTTAAAGCACCTGGCTTTGCCTTCCCTAAAATAAGCTGGGTGCTAGCCAAATGGCCCTGCATTTTAATCCCTAAACTATTCATTGCCTAGCTATGTGACTGTGGGCAAATCACCTAACTTCTCTGAGTCACAAAGTGTGTGTTGTTGACATGAGAATATTTATTCTCCTCTATTGGTTTTGTCATGAGGAGGAAGTTTGAAAACCTGTATTCATTAGTTTACAATTACTGCTGTGACATAGTGCCATAACCTAAGTGGCTTAAAACAACATAACATTATTATCTTAGAATTCCGCAGGTTAGAATTCTGAAATGTGGGCTAAAGTCAGTATTCTTGCATGATTGTATTACTGCATGGAGGCTCTAGAGTCTGTTTCTTTATCTTTTCCAGTTTATAGAGGCTGCCTGCATCCCTTGGGTGGTGATCAGCGATGGCTGGTCAAGTCTTTCTCACATTGCACTACTCTGTCCCTCTCTCTCTGTCTCTTGCCTCCTTCTTTCTCTTATAAGGAAAAAACTCTTGTGTTGCATTGAGTATACCCATGAAGTTTAGAATAATATCCAGATTTCAAGGCCAGCTGATTAACAGCCTTAATTTCATCTGCAACCTTAATTCTCTTTTGCCCAACATATTTACAGGTTCTGAAAATTAGGAGGTATATGTCAGGGGTTGGGGCGTATTATTATGCTTACCACATTATCCAAAGGGCATAGTTTAGTGCCAGTCATACAGATGGAAATCAATAAAGGGTGACTATTTTTGTTACTGTTTCCCAGAAGGAGTCCAGTGCAAATCTAGGTTACTGAAACACATCAGCATACTCTCTGAAGTTTTCCACCTCCTAGCTTCTTTCCCCATTCTGAGGAAACTCATGGCCCATCTTCTTTTGCCATTTGATCATTCTGCAGCAATTTAAGTGAACTGCTCCCTTCTTTATGATAACTTCTTTGACTCCAGGTGGAAGGAGATGGCTCTAAGATGGTTAAAAGATACTTGGAGGCCGGGTGTAGTGGCTCACGTCTGTAATCCTAGCACTTTGGGAGGCCAAGACGGGGAGATCACCTGAGGTCAGGAGTTCAAGACCAGTCTGACCAACATGGTGAAACCCCGTCTCTACTAAAAATACAAAAATTAGCCTGGTGTGGTGACACATGCTTGTTATCCCAGTCACTTGGGAGGCTGAAGCAGGAGAATTGCTTGAACCTGGGAGGTGGAGGTTGCAGTGAGCCAAGATTGCGCCACTGCACTCCAGCCTGAGTGACAGAGCAATACTCTGTCTCAAACAAAACAAAACCAAAAAAACCCAAAAAAAAAACCCAAAAAAACAAAAAAACCAAAAAACTTGTAGGTTTACTTACTGAGTCTGTGAACTTGCACCAATCTTTATCACTAAATGTAAATTTTCCCATCTTTAAGAGAGAAATCATGGTAAGTACATTAAAGACATCCTATGGGGATCAAACAGTATCATGCATGTCATACATGAGTATGTGGTTTATGGATTTATGACCTGATAGAAATTTCCCATGAGATAAAAGGGAATTACTAAAGCAGTTTTAGCTTTCTGTTTAATCGGGACAGAGCCTGAATGGGTCAACCTAATTGAAACATAAATGTTCACCCTATTCCTATAAAGCATCTGAAGTTCAACATAATTAACTTATTGAAGTAAGATTCAGTAGCATCAAGTGCTTTTAAGAAACAATTTGAGAGCACTTTGGAATCATCTATAAAAGGGACTTAGCTGTACAACAAAATGTGCCTCCTATGAGGTGTATCAGGGAAAAGGAAACACCCATCTCTGGAATTGGAATCCTGGTTGCCCTTTGCTAGCTCTGTGGCTTTGGATAACTGGTTAGATCTTTCCAATGGCTCAATGCCTTCCTTGGTTTACCCTTGAGCTGCTGCTTGCTTTCACAAAGGATTCATGGGGGATCAACCAAGATTGCATACATGGAAGTTGCTAGTACAGGTCCTGCCACAGAAATGCTCAATAAATCTTGAGCATAGCTGTAACCACTGCAAGTGCAGTGGGATGGGAGAGGGATGCATAGCCCCTGGCAATGACTGACACATCGTATTAATATGTTCAGAGAAGGCGCCGTTACAATGTGACAGTTGGTGGCCGTGCTGATGGGATTTGTGTCCCTTTCCTTCTTCATGAAATTACTGAAATACATAGATCTTTTATTAAAGAAACACTAAAAGTAACATCTTGCATTTGTGTCAGTCAGGGTTTGCCAATTATTGGCCCTTGAGGATTGAGCCTGCAAATGTGTTTTATCTTGTTGACACAGTGCTTTATTGCTAACGTGGCCATGGCTACCGCTGCTAATTGTTTTTGCTGTTGCTGATGTTGCTGTTGTCATTGCCATTGATTTGTGAACCAATATTTAGCATTTTAAAGATGTTTTATTACAAAATTAAATTTCTGTCTTCCCCTGAAAAACTGAAAGATCTCCCAACATGCAGTCAACATTTCTGCAGGGTCTTAATAAGCCACTGCTAAGTAGCAGCTGCTCCTGTGGCCAAGGCGGCCACCGCTGCCCTCACACAGAGGCAAGTGTCATGATCATTTGTAAATGTGCTTCCACTGGGATTTTCTAATGGTAGTTGATTATTTTTGGACCCGTATATCCATCAAAAGGAGAAAATAAAAAGATAGATTAGGTGGAACCCAAGGTTTTCTTACAATTTCATTTTTGTAGTTTGCCTGGCCCCTGCAGGCATTTGTGTTTTCTCCAGTTGGTATGGAGCCTCATCCTTTCCAATAGATCCATCACTGTGATTTTCCTGTTGAACAGGACAGATGCCTTTTATGTTTTTCAGTTAAATGTTTTATTTTGAATTAGTTGTAGCATCACATGCAGTTTTAAGAAGTAGTACAGAGACATCTCATATAATGTTTATCTAGTTTCCTTAATGGTAGTATCTTGTAATGCTGTGGTGCAATTTCACAGTCAGGATATTGATATGGACAGTCAGGGTACAAATTATTTTCATCACCACATGGATCTCACATTTTATGTTGCTCTACACCCACTCGTCTCCCACTCCCATCCTCTCTCCAACCCCTGGAGCCACTAATCTGTATTCTATTTTTATAATTTTGCAACTTTAAACATGCCATATAAATGGAAATATACACCTTTTTCAAATTAGCTTCTTTTGCTGAGCATAACTGTCTGGAGCTCCATCCAGACTGTCTGTGGATGAATTGTTCATTCTTATTTATTGCGGAGTAGTTTCCACAGTTTATTCATTTACTAAAGGACATCTGGGTTGTTTCAGTTTTTAGTATTGTGGATAAAGCTTCTCTCAACATTTTGAACAAGTTCTTACATAAATAAGTTTTCATTTCTCTAAGAGAAATGCCTAGGAGGGCAGTTGTTGGGTTGTTAGACAGTTGTATGTTTAATTTTTAAAGAAGCTAGCTAACATTTTCCAGAGTGGCTGTTCCATTTTACATTTCCAGCAGCAATGTGTGAGTGATCCACTTTGCCTGCATAATTGCCAGTAACTGGTGTTGTCAATGCTTTTTATTTTAGTCATTTTGATGAGTGCGTTGTAGCATCTAATTGCGGTTTTAATTAGTATTTTGTCTGATGATGTTGAATATCTTTTTTAAACATTTATTTTATCGTATATATTTGAAGTATACAACATGATGTTTTGATAAAAAATATGCAGTGAAATGATCATTATATGTGAGCAAAGTAGCACATCTACTGTCTTCCAAAGTGGCCTTCTTTTTTTATTTTAAACTTTTCCGTAGTAAGTACATCTAAAATCTGTTCTCTTAGCAAATTTTCAGTATATAATACAATATTATTAACTATAATCCTCTGGCTGTACATTAGATCTCTAAACTTATTTATACTATAGAACTGCAAGTTTATACTCTTTGACCTACGTTTCCCCATTTCTTCTTTCCCCTCTCCATTCTTGGTAACTATCATCCTATTCTCTCTTTCTATGTGTTTGACTTCCTTTTTTTTTTTTTTTTTTTTTTTTGAGACGGAGTCTCGCTCTGTCGCCCAGGCTGGAGTGCAGTGGCCGGATCTCAGCTCACTGCAAGCTCCGCCTCCCGGGTTTACGCCATTCTCCTGCCTCAGCCTCCCGAGTAGCTGGGACTACAGGCGCCCGCCACCTCGCCCGGCTAGTTTTTTGTATTTTTTAGTAGAGACGGGGTTTCACCGGGTTAGCCAGGATGGTCTCGATCTCCTGACCTCGTGATCCGCCCGTCTCGGCCTCCCAAAGTGCTGGGATTACAGGCTTGAGCCACCGCGCCCGGCCCTGACTTCCTTTTTTTTAAAAAGTTCTACGTGTAAGTGAGATCTTGTATATATATTTTTTCTGTATCTGGCTTATTTCATTTAAGCATAATGTTCTTCAGTTTCATCCATGTTATTGAAAATGGCAGTAGCTTCTTTTTTTTGAGGCTGAATAACATTCTATTGTTTGTGTGTGTGTGTATGTGTGTGTGTACATTGATATGTATTCCACAGTTTATCCACTGATTCATTGCTGGGCGCTTAGGTTGTTTCTGTATCCGGGCTATTGTGACTAATGCCGCAGTGAAGGTGGAGGTGCAGATCTCTCCACAAGGTGCTGACTTTGATGTCTTGTTGGTGTACACAAGCAGAGGGGTTTCTGGGTCATATGGCAGTTTTATTTTTAGTTTTTTGAGGAACCTCCATGTTATTTTTCATAATGGCTGTACCAATTTACATTCCCACCAGAAAAGAATACAAGGGTTTTCTTTTCTCCACATTCTCACCAACACTGGTTATTTCTTGTCTTTTTCATGATAACTATCCTGAAATGTATGAGGTGATATGTTGTGGTTTTGATTTGTGTTTCCCCGATGATTAGTAACATTGAGTACTTTTTCACAAATGTGTTGGTAATTTGAATGTTTTCTTTGGAAAAATGTGTATTCAGGTCCTTTGTCCTTTAAATTGGATTATTATTATTATTATTATTACTGCTATTGAGTTGCATGATTTTCTTACACATTTTGAACACTAATCCCTTATCAGACATACTGTTTGCAAATATTTTCATTCTTTTGTAAGTGGCCATTTTACCTTGTTCATTTTTCTTGTTTCTCAAGATTGTATTATAGCTGTTTAACATCTTTTGTGGTTCCATACATATTTTAGAACTATTTTCTCTATTTGTATAAAAAATGCCCTTGGGATTTTTTTTTTTTTTTTTTTTTTTTTGAGGTAAGGTCTCCACCTGACACCCAGGCTGGAGTACAGTGTTGTGATTTCAGCCCACCTCCTCTTCAACCTCCTGTGCTCAAGTGATTTTCCCTACCTCAACCCTTCCAGTAACTGAGACTACAGACTACAGGTATATGCCACCACACCCAGCTAATTTATTCATTTATTTTCTGTAGGGATGGGGTCTCCATATATTGCCTAGGCCGGGCTCAAGCAATCCTCCAGCCTTGGCCTCCGAAAGGGCTGGGATTAGAGGCATGAGCCACCACACCTGACCTGGCATTTTAATAGAGACTGCACTGATACTCTGTTTTGCTTTGGGTGTATGAACATTTGAACATCTTTTCATGAGCTTATTTGCCCTCTGTGTGTTCCCTTTGGTGAAATTTTTCTTGTGTTTGACCACTTTTTAATTGGTGTGTTTGCTTTTACTACTCAGTTCCAAGAGTCCTTTATATATCCTAGGCAATAGTCCTTTGTCAGATAGTCAATTCTCAATAGTTACAGTAGTATGTTCTGTAAAGTCACCATGAATACTGAATTAGCAAATGCTGAACCACTGTTCCTGGGGGAAATACAAGGTTAGGTTCCTGTGAGCCCCTGGTCACATTTCTGCCAGACTTACCAATACATAATCTTGTTTTATGTGCTTCTGTTTAAAGATACCTCACAGTTAATATGTACTGTTGATTCATTACCATTGATCTCAGTCAGCAGCACTAGAACTCATAGCTGAGTGAAGCTCATCTAATAACACACATCCTTTCTCCATGGGGCACATCACAGCATTCCTGCCCTTAGGAATGCTAGACAGCCCTTTAGTACTATGCCTGGGGTCTATCTCAAACAGTGGAATCACCAACAAAAAGCACAGAGTAGAAAAATATGTGGGACTAAATAAATTGCAAAAGGGATCCTTGTTTGTAGTATTGCTTAACCTCAGTTGGGCACCTGAGTGTCAGAAGATTCAAACATTTTACCACTGTGTTCGTGTCTGTGAATGACCACAAAGGTGCTGTGAGTGTTGCATTTGGGGCTAAAACATATTTTATCAAGTAAACAAATTCCCAAATACAGAATACACAGATACTGAGGGCCACTGCATGTGATTTGCAACTATTTTTTCCCACATTGTAGCTTGTATCTTAACAGGGTCTTTCATAGCACAAAACTGTTTAGTTTTAATGAATTAAAATTTATCTGTGGGGTTCAGTGGCTCACACCTGTAATCCCAGCACTTTGGGGGGCCGAGGTGGGAGGATCACTTGAGACCAGGAGTTTGATGCCAGCCTGGGTAACATAGCAAGACCTCATCTCTCAAAATAAACAAGCAAACAAACAAACAAAATATATGTTTTTCTTTTATGATTCATGTTTTCTGTACCAAGTCTAAAAACTCTTTGCTTAATTCTATATTTAGAATATGTTTTAGGCCAGATGTGTTGGCTCACACCTGTAATTCCAGCACTTTGGAAGGCCAAGGCAGGTGGATTGCCTGAGGTCAGGAGTTCGAGACCAGCCTGGCCAACATGGTGAAACCCCGTCTCTACTAAAAATAAAAAAATTAGCTGGGCATGGTGGTGGGTACCTGTGATCCCAGCTACTTGGGAGGCTGAGGCAGGAGAATCACTTGAACCGGGGAGGTGGAGGTTACAGTGAGTCGAGATCGCACCATTGCACTCCAGCCTGGGCAACAAAGTGAGACTCTGCCTCAAAGAAAGAAAAAAGGAATAATTTTAAAACTTTTCTCTGTTTCCTAATAGTTTTATAGTTTCATATTTTTCATTTACGTCCACAATCTACGTTATTAATAGTTTCTTTATAAGATATGAAATTAAAGTTGAGGTTTGTGTGTTTGGTTGTGGCTGTTATCTTGTCTATGGATAGCCAATTGCTTCAGGACAACTTATTTTAAAAGGCGATCTCTGCTCCATTGAATTGCTTTTGCACCTTTGTGAAAAACCACATGGGCATATGTATGCCCTCATTACTGCGGGGTGCTGGGTGGAGGTCCAGGCTCCCCAAATTGTCTCCACTTAAACTGAACAGGTGGGGTTCTCTTCACCATCTGTTAGGGATGGAAGCCTGGCTCCCTGCTGAAGTCCTTCTCTTGGCAGGTTGGGTGGGGATGCAGTGTTTTCATGCAGTCTGGGGATGGCGGGTGTCTAGACTTCCCACTTTGCCTTTGCTGGTGTGGGTGGAGGTGGGCCCACAGTATTTTCTGTTTTTTGGCTGGAGTAGACAGCTGTTGCCTAAAAGTTTTCTGTCTTGCTAGGCTGTTCTCTTCCTGATCCTTTGGCTGGAGGGAGAGGGCTTTCTTTGGATAATTTTCTTGTTCGTGGCTATTAGCTTTTCTGGCTTCTTGGCTTCTCCAGTATCCAGTCTGGATATATGAGGCAACAGAAAATGCAGAAGCCTCACCAGCATGTCTCTCCTTGGGTCCTGAGGTCCCCAACCTGTCTGCTTTCTTCTCCACCTTGAAGAATCTGCATTTGCTTGTTTTCTATATACTGTTAGAGTTTTTGTTGTGCTTAGTGCAAAAAATAGGGTAAAGTATGTCTCTCTACTTCACCTTTCTGGAAACAGAAGTCATGGCAGGTACTTTTAAAAAATATTCATTTTGGCTGGGCATGGTGGCTCACGCCTGTAATCCCAGCACTTTGGGAGGCTGAGGCAGGCGGATCATAAGGTTAGAAGTTCAAGACCAGCCTGACCAACATGGTGAAACCCATCTCTACTAAAAATACAAAAATTAGCCAGGCATGGTGGTGCGCGCCTGTAGTCCCAGCTACATGGGAGGCTGAGGCAGAAGAATTGCTTGAACCCAGGAGGTGGATGTTGTAGTAAGCTGAGATCGTACCACTGTATATATACCTGCCTGGGCTACACAGCAAGACGCCATCTCAATATATATATATATTCATTTTACAGATACAGAAACAAGTTCAGAGAAGTTATGTGATGTACTTAAAGTCATGCAGCTGGAAATGTGTCACTCATGCTGCAGCTATGAATTCAGTGCTAGTGCCCTTTTCTCTTCATTTTTGCTCATCATTTATACGTTAAAAACAAGCAGGAGACTGCCAAGGAAACATTCTATGAGTGTATGTGCAGTGCAAGGACGTCAATAGCAGGGTACTTGCCTAGCCATGAGCTCAATGAGCTACGGGAGACTGATGTGTTCATGGTCCATTTTCCTTATATTTCGCTTTGGTTTATTCACATTTCAGTTCACAATGGGTTTCAAATCAGTAAAAGAAGAGAACAGTGATGATGCCAGAAATGTCCTCAAGTGCTTACAAGCAAAAAGTCATTAATTGCAAAGCACAGAACTTCAAAAGATGCTTCTGTACTTGGGGTGAAAGAGGGCACATTAGAGAGTTAACGGATAGCAGGAGAAGCTGCACATTGTCCTGAAATGGTGGAATTTGAAAATGGGAGTGCTATGTTAAAATTAAGAAGATGAAATACACAGGGAAAAGTGCATTTAGCAACACCCCCAAGAAGAATAACTCAGCGGCTGTGTTACTAAAAGAAGTGGTTTTTGTGTTGCAACATGATAGAAACTCAGTTTATAGATGGATTATCCACCGTGCATAAATAGCCTACTTTCCTATAACAATAACCTTTCTTGACTACATAAAACCCACACCCCTTAATGAAACTGTGTCACATGACCCATCTCTTTCTTTTCTCTATTCCAATCACCTCCAACCTTGTTCAGTCTCGTGTGATCTCAAGTGAACTTAACTTCCTGTCTCCAATGCTGCCCCGTTGCTTCCCTCTCCAGCTCTGCTGATAAAATGCATTTCTCTTTGATGCCAGATGATTGTGCATGCTGCCAAGAAACTTCCCTGATTTCCTGTGGCTTTCAGGATTCGTTCTAGGTATTTTTAGAAGTCAACGTTAAGAAGCCTGATCTTCAGCATCCTCTCCTCTTCTCTTTTCTTAGGTATTACCAGATCCGAGTGACCTTGAAGGTGTCCTCAAGGATCCCCCACAGACTGAGTGCCTCCATCGCTGGGCAGACAGGTGAGCAGAAGAATGGCCATGGGGCGCTTGCCCCTAATGGCGAACCTCCCTTTGTCACTGCTCGCCAGGGCACAGCCGAGCGCAAGGCGTGTAGACGCACTCAGCCAATCTGTGGTGAATGTTGGATGAGCAAATTTTGGAAATGGAAACCAACAGTTGGAGGTGTCCATATGTGTACATTGTGGCAAGGGGAACCTGGCTTAAGAGAAATATACTTTCCCACGAACAGCCAGTATTTAGAGATAAACTGGCTGTGGGAGGTTGGTTAAAGTCAAGTCAGGGAGGACGTCGGTGGGAAATGACATCCAGCAAGTGGGTAAAGAGAAGCCTGTTAAAGGGAACCTGGGAATCAACTAGGTACAGAGGACAGAGTGAGTAGGTGGTGTTGCTGGCACTTTCCATATACGGTGAGGGGACAAAGAGCAGTGGTCCCAGCTTGAGGAGAAGGATTGCCAAGGACAACTCGGATCCTGATCTTGAGAAGGCTGGAGTACAAAGTTGGTAACCAGGGCTCTGAGCAGGTAGTTTATCACAGAGTATTGAGTCAGAAAAAGAGAACTTACTGTGCCAGAAATAAAGACAGACATAATATTAACTAGTAGAACTATTAGGAGTTTGCATTAGTAAATTTGGGAGAACTGTATAGACTAGCTAGACCTTAAGAAGAAGGAGAGGCCAGGCACGGTGACTCATACCTGTAATCCCAGCACTTTGGGAGGCCAAGGTGGGCAGATCACCTGAGGTCAGGGGTTTGAGACCAGCCTGGTCAACAAGGTGAAACCCTGCCTATACTAAAAATACAAAAGAATTAGCCAGGCGTGGTGGTGGGTGCCTGTAATCCCAGCTACCCAGGAGACTGAGGCAGGAGAATCACTTAAACCTGGGAGGCGGAGGTTGCAGTGAGCCGGGATTGTGCCGCTGCGCTCCAGCCTGGGTGACAAAGTGGGGCTCCAAAAAAAAAAAAAAAAAAAAAAAAGAAAAGAAAAAGAAAAAGGAGAAATACTTAAAGGGTAGGGTAGAGGGTAGGGAACATTAAGACAGAGCTGTGCAAAATCTGTTTAACATTAATTATAAAGTACAAGTAGCCAAGAATGTTGTAGAAATCCAATCCAGTAAAGCTAAGAGTACTGGTCGTAGCTACACTTGATAAAATTCATTTGGAATTTGCAACATGTTATGGTGAGTGGAATCACATGCAATTGAATATCCACAAGTCAGGAATGTAGATGTGGTGGTCTGCTTAAATTTACCTTAGAGGACATCTGGAGGGGGACCTGGTTCCTGAGGCCGCATGATAAAACATGAGAAGAGACCTGTGGTTTCAGAGCAATAGGATAACTCAAGCCTGTGATCTATAGAAGGAAAGACACTGATGGCCACAGGCTTCCCCCTTGCCTCTGAGTAGAGTAAAACATTAAATAATAGTCAAGTTGCCATATTTCCAAGGTGTTCCTCCTATTTCTCTCCACTCCTCTCTCCTGGGAAGGAATCAGGCATCTGATAAGTAGGCTACCCATCCCCGTAGGTCCAGTGTAGATCCAGAGTGATTTAAGAATCCAGCAGTTCCCTCCTTTCCTATCATCATGTGCTTCACCCCTTCCCCACCCCACCTTCCAACAGAAGAAAGTCCATGATGTCCACAGAGAGAGCAGGGGATTCGGACCCTGACCCTCCGTGAACCAGTGTCCGTATGTGTACATTGGATAATAACATATCCATGACCCCAGATATGTTACTAGCAGTTTTAACTTTAGTTTCCTGAAATGTGAGAATAAAATGCATTCTTCATAGATATTGTCTTAGAAATTATAATTAAAAAGGACACTTTATATTTCATAGAGGTTTTAAATATGCTTATGTCAGAACAAGAACTAGCACAAGGTAAGTAGCCAGTTAGTCCTACCTGTGGTCATATCATCAGGGATTTGAGGAACCCGATCTCAGGGTCAAGGTAAAAGCCTTGGAGAGAGACCTAAAAGTGAAGCAGAAATAACACTGCAGCCGACCTGATGAAAGCCATCCCCAGGCTCCCCGTCAAGGACTCTGCTTCTTCCTTGTGACTGTGGATGTCAGGAGCTTGGGTCCTGTCACCGGATGAGCCATCTTTTGGAGCTGGCAGGCCCCAGCTGTGAGGACCAGAGGGCTGCAGGATGCTCAGTGGTTGGCAGAGCCAACAGGGGTTGAGAAGGGCTTGAGATAGTGCTGCACAGAGACAAAGAAAATAAAAATGAAAAAACTATTTTCTTTTCTGGTATAGTTTAGCAGAAGAATAATTATGATGAAGTTGGTATGCCTTGAGCTTTACAGTAGCACACTGTTTAGAACAGAATACAAACACAGTGGTCAGCAATAATTTACAATGAGATTGTGCCCCAGGTGAGGGATGTGCAGAATTTGTATTTCTTCTTCAAGGTGAATTTTCCAATTACACTATTTTTGGTTAGAGACCGCTGCATTATGAAGCACTCCAGAACGTCTGACTTTTAACAGTGGCTTATTCTTTTGTAATGTTTTGAGTTAGCCAGCCTAGGCTGGGGACATTTATGCACTACCTTCAGCTGAGATCTCGGCTGAGGATGGAGCAGCCAAGATGCCGTCACTCATCTGTGTCTGACTCCTTGGTTGGACTGGCTGCACCAGAAGAGGCACAGCTGGGCTTCTGTCTCCAGTTGGGTGGTCAGACTTCTTACATGAAAGCTGAGTTCCCCAGAGAGAAAATGAGGAAGATTCCAGGCCACTTAAGGGCTAGATGGAGACTGGCCCAGGGTCGCTTCCTCCACAGTTCATTGGTCAGGGCAGGTGACAAGGCCAGCCCCAGGGGAATGGAAATAGACTTTCGCCTTTCATTGGAAGCACCATCTGCATGTACAGTGATGGGAGGAAACTCTGGCAGTCCTATATCTGGCCAACTATCCAAACATATTTTCCATTACCTATATGCATTTCTGAGGAGAAAAGAGAAAAATGTATCTTTAGGCAACAAAATATAACATATTGGAAGAGAACCAGGAGGAGTGAAAACATTTGGACTTTAATGATGTCTTTGATACTCAGTACTTAAACGATCTTGTTGGAATAAATGATTTCATTTGGCTTTTTAGTTCCATGTATCTCTAAATGGAAATAGAAACAGCTTGCCATATCCAAGGAGGCAGAATTTAGCAGTTATGAGGGCCACAAGCTTGGGCTTTCCAGGTATAATTTCTACTTCTCCCACTTCTAAGCTGCTTGACTTTAGAAAAGTTCTTTAACCAATTTGTTTTTCAGGTTCCTCATCTATAAAACAGGGATGGCAGTTGGTACTTATAGGTTTATGGTAAAGATTGAATGAATTATGCAAATTCATGCATGTAAAATGATTACATACATTACATGGTTTACATATAAATCATGTATGTAAAGTGATTAGACTGTTGCCTGGCACATGGTGAGCTCATAATAACTGTTACTTAGAATAAGTGTTGCTATTAGGTACAAGAGTCACTTTTTATTTAGCAGCCTTCTGACCTGTGCTGTTCATCCAGGGGAACGAGAGGCTGCCTTCCAGCTCTAGAGATGCTCAAAGTCACCTCAGGGAGACAGAAGTGATCAGATGATACAGTAGGGGTGGAGAGTGCGGTGACCATCGGACGGACTGTGGGGCCATGCAGGACTGCCTGTGCGAGGAGCCAGTGGCTTGACTGAGAAAGGACCTCTCAGTCTCAATCTTGTTCTTCAAGATTGGGCTTGAAGAACAAGCAGACGTTGGTTCCACAGACAAAAGTAGGGAAGGTTGATCCAGGCGAGGTAATACAATGACCTGTACAGAGCAAAGGTGTTCACAGGATGAGGAGAGATGTGACTGCTGATAAGAACAGCACCAACATGAGTAGAGAAACAAGCTGTGGTCAGGTTTGGAGCCCATTTGTGCCACACGGAAGAGATTGGTTTTGTTTCAGAGACACAGCCAGGTGAAATGAAAGCACCTTGTCCAGCCCAGTGCTGTTCAAACACGTGGTGCTCTCTCATAAATCAAGGGACAGGATTCTGCATTTTTATTCTCTTTTTAAATATGTCAGTTCTCTAATAGCCTCATTATATGGAAGCATGTTTCCATTATGTAGATGATTTAGGTCCAGATCTTCTTGATATGAAATAAATATTGCATTGACTTGTACAAGCTAGATGTTTATGATTAGATCCTGTGTGTTAAAATATAATAGTAATTCCCCATGTGCACAGCCTGCATGCCATTGCCTTTTCCTTTCAATTCTTTTTTAAGAGGTGATTTGGGGAAGATTTCTCTGGAAAACTGAAGGTTTGCTCTTTTCTGAGTTAGCTGCATATCTTATTCCATAGAACATGACAGGCTTGGAGCTCACACCAGTTAGGAATAATCGTTTTCTTGGACATGTGAGAAAGATCCTAGCATTTGAGAAGGGACAGGCACACGAATGGTGACAGCAACTGTAATACTGTCAGATGTGCTTGTGGACCTGGGGCCCCTTCTGTGTAGATGTGAGAACATTGGGGGTTTGGCCTTAGTGTTGGGTATGAATATGAAGGACGCAGGTCTTCATCATTACCAGAAATAGAAAAGTGCAAATTACAGGTGACTAATGATTCACTGACCAAGACACCCCTTGACTGTTCAAGAACAAAAAAGAAAAAAATCATTGCAATATCTTCCTGTTGTTCCCCTTGACCTTCAGTGAAAATTAAGAAAATTCAGTGAAAATTAGGAAGATTCCATGAAAACTGTTTGATAAAAGAATCTACTTATTAGGGAGGGAGGGCCTGCAGCAGAAAAGACTTGAACTCAGATAGTCATGTTAACATCCCAATCACTCACTTCAGAACTATGTGTGCCAAGGGAAGCCTTTCAACCACTAAGCCTTCAATTTTTTTTTTTTTTTTTTTTTTTTTTACCACAATGGGGATAGTCATACCTTTTGCCTAGGGTTTCAGAGAGGGTTTGAGAGCATGATGGCAAAGCCCCTAGCACAGTGCCTGATACAAAATGGGAAAAATAAAAAGCAGCTATTATTATTAATATTATCAGTTAATAAAACGTCTTACCATGCATTCAAGGGAAGCTTGCAGACGGAGTCAGCAGAAGTGTTCCTAAGGCAAAGGTGACAGGGTGATTGGATGTGAGACAGAGGGCCCTCACAGCATGGGTGTATTAGTCCCTTTTCATGCTACTGATAAAGACATACCCAAGACTGGGCAATTTACATAAGAAAAAGGTTTAATTGGACTTACAGTTCTGCATGGGTGGGGAAGCCTCACAATCACCAGGGAAGGCAAGGAGGAACAAGTCACATCTTACATGGATGGCAGCAGGCAAAGAGAGACAGGGTTTGTATAGGAGAACTCCTCTTTTTAAAACTGTCAGATCTCATGAGACTTATTCACTATCACGAGAACGAATACCATGATTCAATTACCTCCCACTGGGTCCCTCCCACAACATGTAGGAATTCAAGATGGGATTTGGGTGGGGACATAGCAAAACCACATCAGGTGTCAAGGTTAAACAGGAGGGATGTTGCTGAACATTCAGTGTGAAGGCAAGATGGGAACATGGACATTGATAGACTTTAGAGAGTGGGATACAGGAATGGCTGGGACAACCAGCTCAGAACCAAGACTGTAACCAGCAGCATTTGCTAATCTCTGTGTTCACAATGGCCTTAAAGAATGATACAGCCTGTGGCCGGGTGTGGTGGCCCACACTTGTAATCCCAGCACTTTGGGAGGCCGAGGCAGGCAGATCACCTGAAGTCAGGAGTTTAGGACCAGCCTGGCCAACATGGAAAAACCCCGTCTCTACTAAAAATACAAAAAATTAGCAAGGCGTGGTGACATGCACCTGTAGTCCCGGCTACTCAGGGGACTGAGACAGGAGAATTGCTTGAGCTTGGGAGGCGGAGGTTTCAGTGAGCAGAGATCGTGCCACTGCTCTCCAGCCTGGGTGACAGAGTGAGACTCTGTCTCAAAAAAAAAAAAAAAAAAAGGTGATAGACTGTAACGGGATTTTTGTATTATTGTTGCATTCCTGTGGACCCTTAGTGAGATGAGGTCTAAACATTCAAGGGAGAGCCGAGCCAGGTTGTACAGTCTCATCTGATAGTTTCTTTTTTTTTGAGACGGAGTCTTGCTCGGTCTCCCAGCCTGGAGTGTAGTGGTGCAATCTCAGCTCACCGCAACCTGTGCCTTTCGGGTTCAAACAATTCTCCTGCCTCAGCCTCCCAAGTGGCTGGGATTACAGGTGTGCGCCACCATGCCTGGCTAATTTTTGTATTTTTAGTAGAGATTGGGTTTTACCATGTTGGCCAGGCTGGTCTTGCACTCCTGACCTCAAGTGGTCACCCACCTCAGCCTCCCAAAGTGCTAGTATTACAGGCATGAGCCACTGCGCCTGGCCTCATCTAATAGTTTCTAAGAGGAGGCCTGCCAATAGGATGTGGCTTGCCAACAGCTAGTTATGCAAATAGAACAGAACATAGATTTTTCTTAGTAAAAGTGTGATGGGGATTTTCAGAAACTTCATTGTGTGTCTCAGTACTCAAATTGAATGCTACTTTCACTATTCTTTGTAGTAATCATAAGACATATACACACGCGAACATACATGCATATGTATACATATATATGCATGTGTGTATATAATTAATTTCAAGTGGTCCACCTATAAATATAAATGTCTATACATATAAATATATGCATATATATATATGTATGTATGTATAACTGATTTGGTCTATCTTATTTCTAACATACTCACTTATTATACTTGTCAGTCAAGCCTATGACATTTGGATCAAAATTGATATTTATCTGAGTTCAACAAATTTTTCAGATGCCTCCTACAAGCCAGAATGTGTACTATGCCCTGAGAAATACAAAGATGAATGATAATGAATTGAATGTGAGAGTTCAGGTATTCCAGGAGGATAAAACAGACGTAAGACATTTTAAAATGTGATTATGCTTACTTCAAAGGCTTGCTTATGTTTTGCGGGTCTCAGATTTGTTGTTTTCTTTTGAGTTCAGGGTTACAAAGTAATTGGTATGTCCATGTCTGTGTGAACAGATGTTAAATATACTTAGCCTTGGCTCTTTTCTTCCACCAAAATGTTGCTGTTTCTTAGATTCTGCAGTCTCTTTCTACCTAGAGATGTTATTTTTTTCCCTTAGGGGGCTGATCAGCTGAATCATACTTGGGAGAGGGGTCTGTTCAAGTCGAGTGAGGCTGCTAAATGATTAGGCACAAAACAGGCATCTGCTAGTCACTGCTCATCAAAGCAAGAGAAAAGATAGCACAGTAAATTGTGGAAATGTATAAAAATTGCCATGATTAGTTTTCGTAATGTTTTGAGAGGTAATTTCCATTTCCATTAAGTAGAAGCATTTAAGAGTTTTACCATGTAGAGGGCGGGGGACAGACATTTATTCTTCAAATGAATCAATCTAATTTCTTTTCAGGGTCCATTAAAGCACCTAAATATCAAATATGTCTGTTTTTCATGGAGAATTCTAAGCAGGTAAAACACTGCAGCTCCCAGGCTCTAAGTACCAGCCTGGGGCCACAGAAGAGCCTACCCGGGGCCAGCAGGGTGGGCGGCAGGGTGGGCTTCCTGATTAAACAAAGCACTTAAAGGGGGCTCTTCCACCTTTTCGGCTTCCAGGCAGGTCACACCAGTCAACTCAGAAACGCCAAGCCCAGGGGCCCTTTCCTTCCACTCCGAGCCAAGGGAGTGGGTGACCACCCCACTTCCTTTGGGCCAAGCCAGCATTGTTGCTCTATCCTTTGTCCTTGAGGTTGTGTCATGATACCTGCTAGCCATCTAGGGCCCTCCTTCAGGAGCTTCCATCAATCTCTGTGCAGTCATGTGCCTTGACTCATCTCAGCTCCTGCTTTTGTAGTTCCTTCAACTTCGAATGCCTACCCCTGTTTCTTTCTTTCCCGCCTCTCCTCCCAGTGGACTTACAGAAAGAATGCATGCAGCCTTCAACAACCAGGTGGTCTAAGGGCAGTCTCCTGCCCCCAGGAGACTTAATAGTTATGTGACTATTAATAGTTACGCAACTGAACGTCCTTTGCACAAGCTATAGGCATGCAGCACGTAGCCACTTCCACACTCCACCTGCATTTCTGTGCTTCTTCTACCCTATTTTAGTGTGTTTCCAGTCCCCAGAACCTGTGGCTTCCCTGTGGAGGACCACTCCCAGACAACAGGAAGCATTTCGTCCAATAATTAAACTTTCCTGGGAGTTTGAATTCCATCATCCCCCATCCTCACCCCAACCCTTGCTATGAACAAATGGCTACTGACACAGGGTCATGGAAACCCAGCTCCCTTGTCTCAGGATGGAAAGTAAGGCTCACTCCCAAGTTGTCTGACAATCAGGCTGAAGCGCCCTTCTCAGGACCTCTGAAATGTGCCCAGGCCTGTCTTCCTCTCTTTCCCTACCCTGGTTCCCCACTCTCTGTCTAGGTCTCACTGAGGGCATACTCGTCATAAGTTATTTGACAACACATCGTTGTCTGCTGCTTTAGCAACTGTGTCCAGAAGCTGCTAGAAATTGTATAGCAGTTAGGAAGTAGGGTTTGAAGTTGGCCAAACCTGAGTCCACCCAGGTTCTTGTGACCCTGAACCAGTAGCTTCTGTGCCGCTCTTTAGCTCTCTGTAAATGGGAATAGCAACGATAGGAATGACCCTGTAGAAATGTTTGAAGGATCAGTGTAGGTAACATATGTGGGTACTTGGTAGATTTCCTGTCCCGTTGGGAGCACACATATGCATAGATTCTCATGCGCAGGCACACGCACCAGGACACCACAACCTTGCACCACCCCCTGCCACATCTGGTGGGAATAATCTCTTAGTCCACCCCACATTTGTTGTGATTTCTTTTTTTAATTGGGATTAGCATGGCGGCTACTTCTTTATTTTTTTTAATTTTACTTTAAGTTCTGGGATACATGTGCAGAACGTGCAGGTTTGTTATATAGGCATACATGTGCCATGGTGGTTTGCCGCACCTACCAACTCATCATCAGGTTTTAAGCCCTGCATGCATTAGGTATTTATCCTAATGCTCTCCCTCGCCTTGCCCACCGCCCCCAGAGAGGCCCCGGTGTGTGATGTTCCCCTCCCTCTGTCCATGTGTTCTCATTGTTCAACTCCCACTTATGAGTGAGAACATGCGGTGTTTGGTTTTCTGTTCCTGTGTCAGTTTCCTGAGAATAATGACTTCCAGCTTCATCCATGACCCTGCAAAGGACATGAACTCATTCTTTTTTATGGCTGCATAATATTCCATGGTGTATATGTGCCTCATTTTCTTTATCCAGTCTATCATTGATGGGCATTTGAGTTGGTTCCAAGTCTTTGCTATTCTAAATAGTGCTGCGATAAACATACATGTGCATGTGTCTTTATAGTAGAATGATTTATAATCCTTTGGGTATATACCCAGTAATGGGATTGCTGGGTCAAATGGTATTTCTGGTTCGAGATCCTTGAGGAATTGCCACACTGTCTTCCACAATGGTTGAACTAATTTACATTCGTATCAATAGTGTAAAAGCGTTCCTATTTCTCCACATCCTCTCCAGCATCTGTTGTTTCCTAACTTTTTAATAATTGCCATTTTAACTGGTGTGTGTTGTGATTTCTGTTAAGATACTTACCCAGCATAAAATTCTACTTTTGAAAGTTTGCTGTGTATGAGGCGCTCTTGACAGTGAGCTTGGTGGCTGGCGCTATTCTCATGGGGCCCCAAGACCAGGGTGTGGAACAGAGAGATTGTCTGGCAATCACAACGTGAGTGATGTGGGCTTGGGAGGGTTGGCCCCGGGGGCTCAGGGCTCAGGGCTCAGGGGGGCCTCCTTGACAAGGCTGCCCTCTTTTGTGAGGCACACCTGACTTCTGGTGTCCTGATTTCTGGTGCAGGTTATCAAGGCAAATCTTCATCTGCTCAGAAATGAGGAGGGTCCCCCTAGCAGGTCTTTATGACTTCGGCTCACTTGGAGTCAGCAGCCCTGCCCTGCATTCGTTCTCTAGTGGGTAAGGCTCCAGGGTCCCTTGGTTAGCTTAGCTACCTTTTCCTTGCTCAGGCAGCGGCATTAACAGCTGCTGCCTGGGAAATTTCACCCAGTACAATGAGTTTTAAGCAAACAAACCTAGGGATGAGGGACAAGTGGAGGGCCGGAAAGCATGCATCCAGTGATGTAGCTCAAGGCTTCAGAGTGGCTTACCTTGTGGATAGAAGAAAGGACAACCTCTGTCTCTAGAGTACCACTTACACAGATTCTAGAATCAGAAGCCTGGGCCCGCACTCACACTGGATGACCTCGGACTCCTCACTCACCTCCCTGGAATTCATTTTTCTTCTCTGTAAAATGGGAAGAATAATAATGATGATAATAATAATAATAACAATTCCTTCATGTGGTTTTTGTGAGAATTAAAAATGTCGCACTGAAAAGGGAGTCCGACATGATGAACCCTCATCAACATTGGTTATTTTAGTTTTATAACAGAAAGTGGGGGAAGTTGCACGGACTAGAATGTTAGTCCTGACGGAGTTTTACTTGTTCAGAGTTTCTTGAGGGCCTCCTGTGTGCCAGGCACTGGTCCAGAGCTCTCTCTGAACCCTGAGATGCCCAGCTGCGATGTTGTCTTCCACAGCACGGAACTTTTCTTGTACTGAAGGTTTCAAGCGGGGGTCCATCATGGTATGAGGCCATGCACAATGAAAAGGGCATTATAAAATTGTGTGCATCTGTTTGGAGTCATCCAGGTCTTTTTAACATGAGAAAGCTTTTCTTATCTTTTGATACTTAGGGATATAAGTTAATCTTTCATGAGGAAGGCGATGCTAAAATGCACACTCCAAGTTGCTGGAACCATGTTGCTTTCTTCAATGCTGGCCGGCTGGTGCCTAGCAGAGGGCCTGGGGCAGAGTAGGCATCTCATGCATGTTTGTTGAATGAGTGGATAAAAAGCCACATCTGAAGACGGAGCTCAGAACAAAGAACAAAAGTGGAAAGCTGAATTTCATGCAATTAGAAAAAAAAGAAAATTGAGCTCTCCAAGGCTAGGCAAAATAGGCTGTTTTGGAAGAAAGAATATCAGTGGAAAACTATGCCGTTTGGAGTTCTCATAGTCATTAAACTGTTACTGAAAGAAAAAAATATCCTGATTATTTGGAGAAAACCAAAAGAGGCAAGACAACCGCTTTCTGTTTTGGTCAGAAGGTCTCTGATAGACTAAGACTGAAGTATGATGCCTGACATTTGGGTTATCCCCATGGAAAATATTTAGGATCAGTGTGGGGAGAACTGTTCTGTACCCCCTCAAACCACAGCATGTGGGTCCACATCCTATAGCCCAGAGTTCCTCAATATGTGGCCCAAGGTCCTAACTCACAGAATCCCATGGGCATTTGCTAAGGTCAGTTTCTTGACCCTGACTCCCAGATCTCCTAAGTCAAGCTTTAAAAGTAAAATGAGGCTGGGCGCAGTGGCTTATGCCTTAATCCCAGCACTTTGGGAGACTGAGGTGGGCAGATCACGAAGTCAAGAGATCAAGACCATCCTGGACAACATGGTGAAACCCCGCCTTTACTAAAAATGCAAAAAATTAGCTGGGCATGTTGGTGCGTGCCTGTAGTCCCAGTTACTTGGGAGGCTGAGGCAGGAGAATCGCTTGAACCCGGGAGGTGGAGGTTACAGTGAGCTGAGATGGTGCCACTGCACTCCAGCCTGGCAACAGAGCAAGACTCCGTCTCTATAAAAAAATAAAAAAAAAAGTGAAATAAAATGGCACGGGGAGAAAATATTGAAGAGGAAATTCACATGAGGCTGCGCAAGATAAATTCTTTGCTCTCCCAGAACCTGGGAATTCTAAAATTGTAGCTAATAGGTTGATACTAATGATGGATAATCGCATGATTTAGTCTTTTCTCCTTGGTGACTTAACAGTTATAAGAAGAAATTCTGTAGTCTTAATGCATTAAATGTGAAAGCCACGTCTTTGAGGACCTTTGCAGCAGAGGGGCTTTGATTTTTGACCTGCTCGCAGATGCATTTTCATTGGGTGCCAGTGGAAAGCACTGTAATCGTGAAAAGAAATAGATTTTATTTCTGAGCTAGGGAGGCAGATTCCATTAGGCAAATGGAATAGTGGTTGCCATGAACGGCAGGAGGGCAGTCTCCAGGCTCTGCTGAATATATACCTTGGCTAGGCCACAGGCTCATTTTTTTTTTTTTTTTTTTTTTTTTTTTTTTTTTGAGACGGAGTCTCGCTCTGTCGCCCAGCCCAGGCTGGAGTGCAGTGGCGCGATCTCGGCTCACTGCAAGCTCCGCCTCCCGGGTTCACGCCATTCTCCTGCCTCAGCCTCCCGAGTACCTGGGACTACAGGCGCCCGCCACCGCGCCCGGCTAGTTTTTTGTATTTTTTAGTAGAGACGGGGGTTTCACCGTGTTAGCCAGGATGGTCTCGATCTCCTGACCTCGTGATCCGCCCGTCTCGGCCTCCCAAAGTGCTGGGATTACAGGCTTGAGCCACCGCGCCCGGCCCACAGGCTCATTTTTAACCATGAGTATTAACTTTTGGAATTAAAAAAAAAAATTATTCCCAAGGAACACACAGTGGGAGGGACAGGTATATCAGGACCTCTGAAATGCGAAATGAGAAAGGGTTGTGTTCTCAGGATAACAGTCCCACTTACAGACATTCTATACACCCCACACTGGATCCCTTGGAGCCATTTCAAAAATGGTGCCTTTAATCCCAGCTACTCAGGAGGCTGAAGCACAAGAATCACTTCAACCCAGGTTGCAGAGGTTGCAGTGAGCCGAAATCCTGCCACCGCACTCCAGCCTGGGCGATAGAGCGAGATTCAGTCTCAAATAAATAAATAAATAAAATAAAATAAAATAAAATAAAAAATGAAAAACCACTCTCACTTTTGGTGATCCCACTTCCTAGCAATTATATTAAAATATACCAATTTTAATTATATTAAAGTTTTCCACAAATGAATCAGATAAATAGGTATTATTTTTCTACAACATGTGTTTTCAAAATTAGTTACCTCCTAATAACTAACTCTTTATTCATAAGCATTTGTGATTTTACTGCACACTCAAGAAATGTCACAAAGTAAGAAAATCTACCTACAAGGTCTCTGCAAATGCACTGACATTTTCATAAAGACTCATGGGACCAATGGACTATCATTTTGAGGAAATGCAGTTAAACATTATTAATTTTGACTCTGCAGCTTAATTTTTGTATTTGGAGCATGTTTGTGTGTGTGTACATACATGTGTATCTCAACCATTCCCTAAGCCACTGGACAACTTGCACACTCCAGGTAGCCTGCCATTGGCAGCCAAGGCAAACACAAATAAAATGGTGAGGCCTGGTGAGCGGGTGTCAGTTCTGGTGGAGTTGGGTCTACTTCTGCTGGGCTCATTGTTGTTTCGGGGGGATTCGTCTGCATAAGAAAAACATGAAATTTTCTCTTTCCTCATTTAAGAATTATTTTTCATGATAGTGGGATGAATTGGGCCTTCTTTGATAGGCAACAGGATAGTCAAGGATTATTAGGAAGTAACTAATTTTGAAAACACGTGTTGTAGAAAATAAGACATATTTCTCTGATTCATTTGTGGGAAATTTGGTATTTTAATATAATTGCTAGAAAGTGGGATCACCAAAGTTAGAGTGTTTTTTATTTTTAATTAATTAATTAATTAATTTGAGGCTGAATGTCGCTCTGTTGGCCAGGCTGGAGTGCAGTGGAGCAATCTCGGCTTACTGCAACCTCCGCATCCCAGGTTCAAGTGATTCTTGTGCCTCAGCCTCCTGAGTAGCTGGAATTACAGTCACCGTTTTTGAAATGGCTCTAAGGGACCCAGTGTGGGGTGTATAGAATTTCTGTGAGCAGGACTGTTATCCTGAGAACACTAGCCTTTCTCATTTTGCATTTCAGAGATCCTGATATACCTGTCCCTCCCACTGTGTGTTCCTTGGCAATAACTAAAAAAAAAAAATCCACAAGTTAATACTCGTGGTTAAAAACGAGCCTGTGACTTAGCCAAGGTATAATAAGAGGTGGGGTCAGGGTTCTAACTCAGACGGTCTGGCTTGTCACTACAATATTATTGTATCTTGTAAACCATGGGAAAAAAATCCAAACTTCTTAGCAGGTCCTGGCTCGCTTGGGGTCATCTCATCGCGGAGTTCCTCTTCCACTCGTCTCTGTCCCTCTTCCCTGTGACTCTTATTCTTTCTTGAATTCACCAAGTTCATTCCCAATTCAGAGCTTCTGAACTTGGGTATGTTTTTGTCTGGCACTTGGCGATTTCTCTCCCAACCTTTGTCTAGCTTGTTTCCTTAATTAATTCAGATCTTTGCTCAAATGTCACCTTCTGAGAGAGGAATTCTTGCCCAGTGTTTTCTTTGAATAGATTCTCTGTTTCACTTATCGACACGCAAGTCCTTACTCTTTTTTTCTTTAAGGGACTTCAGTTAATTTATTACATATGGGCTTAGTTGCTTTTCATCTGCATCTCCTCTTGAATTTAATAATAATGTTACTTTCAGCAGATCACGACTGAGTGGTGTTTACACGCCAGGAGTTATTTGTAATATTTCGTGTGTATGCTGTACTTAACTCATCACATCTTCCCTATGTAGTCAGTTATATGAATAGGTCCCTGTTTTGCAGAAAGGGAAATTTAGGCATAGAGAAACCCACTGACTTGCCCAAGGCTCCCCAATTATTAACTCCTGGAGGCAAGATTCAAGTCCAGATGGTCCAGATCCCGGATCTGGACAAGCGTTGTTTGTCCCGTTCTGCACCCATGGTGTTGGGAACAGGACCTGTGGCAAGCGTCTGCTGAACGAGGGAATCAGCTTTGTTGATAAATGGCCCTGCCATGCAGCTGGCCCAGCAAGATGGACCTGAGCTTCATCCTGACCCCCTTATCCACCCTCACTTCTGCCTCTAATCTCAATTTTAAGTCCTGTCCATCAGAGCTGTCTCTGGCTTCTTGGACGTTCAGCTTCCCCTTGTGCCCCTGGCACTGCCTGATTCCTTCCTTTGCTCAGCGTCTTCACCAGCCTCCTTCTCTGCATGCTCCCAGCTCTCATTGGACATTCACACTGATGCAGCAGTGACAAGATGAGACTTTTAGGGGTCTCTCAGTGTTCCATGGACTGGCCTCTAGGTTAACGGCACACGTTATTTCAGTTGCTTTTCTTAAATATGTTACATGTTTTAAAAAATACAATGAATGAAATGTTTGTCTTATTAATAAATATTTATACAGTGAAGACCGATTTTAGGAGTATAACTTCTAGTGTCTGGGTTCAAATCCTGGCTCGACCTCTAAAGTGGTGAGACTTTGGGCAAGCACCCAGTGCCTCAGTTTCTACATATGAGCATGATAGCAGGAGCAGACCCTGTCTCGCGAGGTCATGTCGCAGATTTACTTAGGTCATGCAAGCCCTTATCACGGAAGTAATATTCGAATGGCAGCTGCTCTGCCCCTCCTTCTCACCATCATCGACTCGTGCTATATTTCTTAACTGTTTTTGTATAGATTTCCTTTCTTTCCATATTTCAACTCTGTGGCATTGAGAGGGTGACTTAGCAGATGCATATGTCTGATCACATGACATGATGCAAGCAGACATCCCTCTCTGTAGCACCTACACGTGAGGGGCCCAGATGCCAGGCCTGGCTGGGTCACATCCTCTCAGCACAGAGTTGTGCAATGACATGAGAACAGATGGTATCCCAGGTCACGACAAATGGGGCTATGTGTAATTTCAGTGCTTACCCTGAGCTTGCCATACCTCTCATTTGGCTTTAACATTCATGAGGAAGAGAGTGTGAACATTTGCTAGATAAAGTAACGGGACTTTGAAACAATAATTGATCCCAAATTTTTATTCTAAAAAATCAATTTTCGAGTTTTTGAATAATAGCAAGATAAATAGTTACCATGGCGGGGCGGGGCGGGGGGTAAAAATGAATAGCAGAACCAAAGATTTTGAAAAGGGATGGGATGAAATCAAATATATATCACACAAAATACGTATGTACAAACAATGATGCTTGTAGATGTTACATATACTATATCTTATGCTGTCAGAAAAATAAAAAACTACTTATCTAAGGCTCCATAGCTCTTAATTTCTAACTTGCATGTCACCCAGATTACTTCACGGTTTCATTGATTTTCTTCAGTAAACGCCACCCATTTGGACTATATAAACTAAATTATTTTCATAAAATTATGTTTACCTGTTTTACAGATTAGATTTCCATGTAAGATTGAGCTGAGGGGCTGGGAAAGAAGGAGCTCCGTTACCTAAAAATAATTCAACATAATAAAATGCATAAAGGGCCCAGCACCGGGGACTCGGCTGGTTCGTTGGAAGATCTGAACTGACATTAATTCATGTGGAGTCACCAGCAGATACACAGAGGTTAAAGCCAGACATGAGGATAAGTTTGAAGGTGGAGATTCTGTGAAATGTGAAAGGAAGCCAGCCGAGGCCTTCTGAGGCCATGTTAACGTTCGGGGGTGGGCAGATAAAAACAAGTTGATGAGGATGCCTGAGGAGGAACAGCTAGAGAATTAAGAGAAAAAGACAAGAACCAGAGAGGATTTCAAAGAAGTCTCAGTCCACAGTGAAAAGAGCTATAGACAGGCATTTGATATAGACTAAAAAGCATTCATTAGCAGCAAATACCTGAGCCTTATTTTCAAGGTCTCTGAAAGAAAACTTTTCAAGTCATCCCGGACGCATGCCTTCACTCAGGCTGGACTGCTTTCTGTTTTTTTAAGGGAGGGGCTGCCTTTGCTTGTTCTGTGATGGACCTGCCAAATGTGCTTTTGCCCCTCAAATTTTTAATTTATTTCCTACCAGATCATCAAATTCTGCAGCTCTATTTTCCACTCCCACTTACACAAAGCCTTTTATCTTCCAGGCAGGAATAATCTTGCTTTAAAAGACATAATATTTCCTTAATATTTCATCTGAACATTCCTTATGATGCTTTCTGCTTCCTTACCATGGGTTTGTGCAGACCATGGCTTGGCCGTCTCCACTAATGTACACTGAGAAGACAGGATGCTTGCATGTGTCTCCCTCTGTCTTCCCTCTGCTTTGCCTCCTCATGCCTTCATTTCCTTCAGAACTCTGCCGCAGGCTACTCCCCGCAGGAAGTGCCCCTTGGCCTGGCTGGCAGGCACCTCTGCTTTGTGGCAATCAGGACTTTAAGTGTGCGTGTATTTGTGTAAAAAATATCCAGTTCCTCCCTTGGCCCCTGCAGATTCAAGCTCAGTGAAGGCAGGGACTGTGTTTTTATTCCTCTCTCTTCCTGACACAGGATCCAGTATCCAAACCCTGGTATTCATCAAGGCTAGCACCCATATCCTGTAGATAAGGAGACGTTGGCTCTCTACAAAGTTGTAGCACAAAAGAGTCAATGTCAAAGTCACCAAGAGAACCGGCATGATGGGTTCCCAGACCAGTGCCTTTCCTAGCAGGTTAAATGGCTCCTTTCTCCCTTTTGCACAGATGGAGGAATCTGTCCCTCAGTAGGAGTCTTTATGAGCTAGACGTCAGCCCTTCTTGTGCTTGTGCATTGAGGAGCCTGGGCAAGGGATTCTTAACCAGAAAAAAAAAAAAAAAAAAGAACCAGCAAGGATGGTATTAAAATTTGAATCAAATGTGTGAGGAATTATCTCTCATGATCCAGCTCTTCTATGTGGCCAGTTTACCTTCATTGAGAACAGACCCTGAAGATTATTGCCTTGAAGTATTTGATTGTGAACGAGAGGAAATAGACTTGTATGGGAAATACAGCAGAGTTTCAGGGCCAAATGAATTTAAAGATTAAATGGGAGACTTGCAGACGCAGGGTCATGAAATGAATTGATTAAGGTCACTAGTCAGTAGCAAAGCTGGTATTCTGACTCAGGAACGTGAAATCTAAAGACATTTTCACCTTGAATGGTTTTTTTGTTTGTTTGTTTCATCACGAGAAAGACCTGTTTCTTTGCAGTTTAAATGGTCGGGAATTTAAGATTCCAGAGATAATTTGTCAATTAATATTTTTTTTATTTTGTTGATTGTAAATATGTTGCTATTTAATTAATTATGTTAAAAGCTAAACCTTTTAAATTACCTCAGAGTTTTCCATTTAATGCATGTAGTGTGATTTATTTAACCATTCTCCTTATATTGAATATGATTTCAATGTCATTAATTATGAATGATGATGTGGACAGCTTTTTGGTTTAGTTTGTTTTTCTAGCTTTATCGAGGTATAATTGACAAATAAAAATTGCATATTTTTAAGGTCTACCACTTTTAAATTTTATTTTAAAAATATGTCTTATTTAAGTAGCTTTTGGAGTACAGGTGGTTTTTGAATATATAGATGAATTGTATAGTGGTGAAGTCTGAGATTTTAGCACACCCATCACCCAAGTATTGTACATGGTACCCAATGTGCAATTTTTTATCTTTCACCCCCTTCCACTGTCCTCTTTCTGAGTCTCCAAAGTCCTTTATACCATTCTGTACACCTTTCCATACCCACAGCCTAGCTCCCGCTTATCAGAACATACAGTATTTGGTTTTCCATTCCTGAGTTACTTCACTTAAAATAATGGCCTCCAACTCACCTAAGTTATTGCAAAATACATCATTTTATTCTTTTTATGGCTGAGTAGTATTCCATGGTGTGGATATAGCTTTTTTTCTTTACTTACTAATTGGTTGATGGACACTTAGGTTGGTTCCATATCTTTGCAATTGTGAATTGTGCTGCAATAAACATACGCACGCAGGTGCATTTTTGAATATAATGACTTCTTTCTCTGTGGGTGGATTCCCAGCACTGGGATTGCTGGGTCAAATGGTAGGCCTACTTTCAGTTCTTTAAGAAATCTCCATGCTGTTTTCCATAGAGTCGGTACTAATTTACATTCCCACCAGCAGTGTATAAGCATCTCCTTTTCACCATATCTATGCCAACATCTACTGTTTTTTGACTTTTTAATAATATTCATTCTTGCAAGGGTAAGGTGGTATCTCATTGTAGTTTTAATTTGAATTTCCCTGATGGTTAGTTATGTTGAGCATATTTTCATATATTCATTGGCCATTTGTGTGTCTTCTTTTGAGAAATGTCTATTCATGTCATTTGCCCACTTTTTGATGGGATTTTTTTTTCTTGCTAATTTGTTTGAGCTCCTTGTAGATTCTAGATATTAGAGCTTTGTCAGATGTAGAGTTTGCAAATATTTTCTCCCATTCTGTGAGTTGTCTGTTTACTTTGATAGTTATTTACTTGTTGTATAGAAACTTTTTAGCTTAATTAGGACTCATCTATTTATCTTTGTTTTTGTAACATTTGTGTTTGGGTTCTTTGTCATAAAGTCTTTGCGTAGGCCAATGTCCAGAAGAGTTTTTCCTAGTTTATCTTCGAGAATTGTTCTGATTTCACGACTTAGATTTCAGTCTTTGACTCATCTCGAGTTGATTTTTGTGTAAGGTGAGAGATAAGGATTGATCTGGTTTCATTCTTCTACCTGTGGCTATCTAGTTTTCCCATCATCAATTATTAATTAGGATATCTTTCCCCAATTTATTTTTTGTAGGCTTTGCTGAAGATCAGTTGGTTGTAAATTTGGCTTTATTTCTGAGTCCTCTACTCTTTTCTGCTAGTCTATGTGTCTACTTTTATAGTAGTACCATCCTGATTTGGAAATATAGCCTTGTAGTATAATTTGAAGTCAGGTAATGTGATTCCTCTAGATTTGTTCTTCATGCTTAGGATAGCTTTGGCTATTCAGGTTCTTTTTTGGTTCCACATGAATTTTAGGATTGTTTTTTCTAATTCTGTGAAAGATGATGTTGGTATTTTGATAGGAATTGCACTGAATCTGTAGATTGCTCTGGGCAGTTTCAAATGGTCATTTTCAAATATTGAAATGGTCATTTTCACGATATTGAGTTTTCCAATCCATGACATGAGATGTGTTTCCATTTGTTAAGGTCTGCAATGTGATGATTTGATATATGTATATATTGTAAAATAATTACCAGCCCTTTGACTGTTTGGACTCTTTTATGAATTTTATATGAACTCAATATGAATTTTAAAACAATTTTTCTAGTTCTGTGAAGAATATCAATGGTGGTTTTAATAGGAGTAGCATTCAATCTATAAATGGCTTGGGGCAGTATGGCCATTTTAATGATATTGATTCTTCCTATCCATAAGCATGGAATGTTTTTCCCTTTGTTTGTGTTTTTTTTGCACAAGATTGCTTTGGCTATTTGAGGTCTTTTGTGGTTTCATATGAATTTTAGGGTTTTTTTTCTATTTATGTGAAAAAATACTGGAAATTTGACAGGGCTTACATCAAATCTATAGATTGCTTTAAATGGCATGGACATTTTAACAATATTAATTATTTTAATCCGTGAACGTGAGATATCTTTACATATATCTGTGCCCTTTTCAGTTTCTTTCATTAGTGTCTTACATTTTCAGTGTATAGACCGTTTACTGCCTTGATTAAATTTGTCTCTAAGTATTTTGTTGTTTTTGTAGCTACTGTACATGGGATTGCTTTATTGATTTCTTTCTGAGGTATTTTGTTGTTAGCATACAGAAACACAACTGATTTTTTAATGTTGATTTTTTAATCCTTCATCTTGACTAAATTTTTTTATTGATCCTAACAGTTTTTTGATGGAGTTTTTAGGCTTCTGTATATATGAGATCATGTCATCTGCCAACAAAAACAAACTTTACCTCTTCCTTTAAAATACGGAGGTCCTTTTACTCTTGTTCAATTTCTCGGGCTAAGCCTTTCAGTACTGTGTTCAACTGAAGTGGTAATAATGGGTACGCTTGTTTTGTTTCTGATCTTAGAGGAAAAGCTTTCAGCTTTTCACCATTGAGTATGATGTTAGCTGTAGGCTTGAAATATATGGTCTTTATTATTTATTTTATACCTAATTTGTTGAGAATTTTTATCGTGAAAGGATGTTGAATTTTATCATGCTTTTTTGCATCTATTGAGATGATGATACGGTTTTTGTCTTTCATTCTGTTGATATGCTGTATTATATTTACAGATGTTCATGTGTTGAACATCCTTGCATCTGAGTAGATCCTATTTGATTATGGCATATGATCCTTTTAATGTGCTGTTGAAATAGGCTTGCTAGTATTTTGTTCCAAATATTTGCATCTATGTTCATCAGATATATTGGCCTGTATATTTTTTTATTGGATGACCTTATCTTGTTTTGGTATCTAGGTAATGCTGGCCTCAAAAAATGAGTTTGGAAGTGTTACTTCCTATTCTATTTTTTGGAAGAGTTTTAGAAGGATCGACATTCATTCTTCTATAAATGCTTGTATGATGGACATTTTATGCCTAAGTTCTGCCAGTGTCTTTGTCTCTTACCTTAGAAATGTCTTCCATTAGTCAAATGCCTGGTCAATAAGTATGCTTATAGGTGACTTTGGAGGTTCCAGTCTTTCACTAAGATATGCTATTCAATCAGTCTAAATATAGCTGCTTTGATCCAGCCGGTTTTCAGTTAGCCTGTTTGTTCAGATTCAGGCTATTGTCAGGTAGCTCTGCATGTGGTGGTTTTGAAAAGTTTCAGAGAGCTAGTAGTAGATATTTGATACATTTTTCAGATCCCAAGAACATACGGCAGGGTATGGAGATGCAGAAAGTCCCCTTCCAGGTCCCTGAGCCTCCTAGTCACTCATCTATGGCAGGCAGCGTGACATGATGAGAACTGGGCAGGAGTTAAAGGCAGGAGAGGCTCAATCTCCATGGCTGATCGTGTATGCTTGCTCCCTTGCCTGGAGTTTGGGCTTCACGAGAACAAGGGTTAGCAGGATCTCAAGCAAGTCAATCAAAATGTCTCAGCCAGTCTCCTCATCTCATGCGAACAGCAGCTTCCTAATATCTTCCTCCCCCTTTTGCTTTCCCAACCCACCCCAACACCCTCACAACCAAATTCCTGCACTAAGTCTCTCTCTGCTTGAAATACCTAGAGCAGTTTCTGCTCCCCTAACCCAACACTGCTACAATGAGAAAATAAGCCATCAGGAGTAAAAATCAAAATAAATAAGTTACAACAGAATCAAGTCGGATGTTTCAAAACCCAGTTTCTATTTGTCAAGTGGGGTCTTTCCTCATGAAATCAAGAGAACATAACAATAATTCAAACAAACAAAACACACACACACACACACACACACACACACACACACACACACACGCACAAACCCCAACGTTTCAAGAAGAAAAATGGTAAAAGTTAAAGATAGACACATTGAGACCACTAAGTTCTTATTTTAAATAAATAAAATCTGGGCATTCACTGCTCTAAAGGGACTGAAAGGTGACATGGCCAAGACATGGATTCAACTTCTAGGTATCGTTTCACTTCTGATTGAAATCCAGCTCACCCTCCCAGCCTCCATGATTCCCCCCCTTCAGAATCACTGAGTCCTTGCTCCTCTAACGGATACCTCTGACCACACCTTCACTTCCTTAGCTCTGCCTTCCCTGCCAAGGGTGGGCAGGCTCAGAAGTTCAAGCATCCTTACCCAGCTTATAAGGGGGGGCTCGGTGATGATTCATGATATCGACCCCCAATGCAAAGCTCTGTTGAGCACTCACTGAGAGGCAGCCCTCTGTTTTTAAATGCTCGTCTCAAGGCTCTGGACACTGTCTTCCTGACACAGTGTTTTTAGGCTCCACATTTGGCCTGGCATGATTTAACAACGACTCTTCCTGAGTGTGATGTTCTTGCCTGGATACAGCTGATGATCTGTCATGTCACAGGCAACTCTGATGGTGCCGCTGGGTGTGCTGCCCCTTGAGTATTGGATGCGCCATAATCACTGAATGAAATAAAAATGAAAACAAGCAACAACGACAACAACAAAAGTCCCTTTTCCTTGTACTCAGCAAAGGCAACCAACTCCCAGGATGATTGGGATGGACAGGAGCATGGGTGACAACGTAATGTGCTGGTGGCTTTAGGGGGCTCAGCCTCCTAGATAAGATGTAACTGGGGCAAAAGAGAAATGCAACAGCAGATTCCAAAAGTAGGTCTATAAACAGAGGTCTTAATGGTGTGTTAGTAAATAGTGCTGAGGAGTTAGTTGCAGTATACTCAGGATGACTCTGAAAAAATGCAAGTTTCCTCCTTGCCCTAAGTGGATCTCCTGGGAAGACGCCACTGAGCTGGAGCCACTTCTGAGAAATGTCCAGGGCCATGGTTTTTGGGCTAAAGCAGAGAGAAGTGGAGTGAGGGAGTACCAGCCCCAGCAGAGCTCAGTGAATGAGTTTATTGATTGAGTAACTGAACAATTCATTTGTCACTGCATCAGTCTCTCGGTCGGTAAAGATTCTTCCTTCAACAACTCTGAGGGGCAAAGATAAGGCAGAAAATAAGAAGAATATTCTCTATTATTGAGAGATTGTGATTCCTATTGGGTGGGCATACGTGGCAATTGTAAACTCACACATCTTGATGGCAGAGGCTTGGACAACCTGTCTGCAAGAATCTCTCTCTTTTATTTTACAAAAAGGAAAATAGAGGTTTCCATCTACAGAGAAACTGGACCTGTACCAAGGAAATGAAGATAAAATGTCCAGAGGAAAACCAGGCTGACAGTGGGTAATGAGAGACTTGTCAGGGAGGTGTGGAGAAAGCAGAAAAACAAATGCTTTGTGTTTTCAGATGAAACTGGCTGGGCAGAACCCTGTTTTAGGCAGACTTCCAGCCTGCATAGGCAAGTGTTGTAATCAGAAGGACATCTGTGTACACTGCAGACCTACTGGGTGCACTTAACATTTCCAGGCACTGCTCCAAAGCTCTGCAAGTTGGGTAATCTTTAATACCTGCTCTAGAACATTTTTAGGAGATTTTATTAATGGGTGGTTTGTTTTTGAGGAATTTTATCTTTTTGCTTTCTCCTTAAAAGAAAATTATCTTCTTAAAAGAAAAATACTTTGATCTGCTTGTTCTCTTTCTTCATCAGAAATTATTTTGATTATCAAAATGGACCTGGCTAACAAGGCTTCTCCAGCCCAGCACTACCTGTCTCTTTGGCATCACCCTGGCATGTGCCAGCCCAGTGGACTTCCTCTGTTTCCTCAGCATCTCCTGCTTTCTCTTACCTGCACACCTTGCCAGGAAGTTTCTCCTTGGCTTGATCATTTCCTGTCTCTGCTCTTCCCTCTATCTCCCTCACCTTCCTTTCCTCCAGATCCCTCAGAATGTTTGATAAACCTAGAAGGGCTTCCCAAGCTCTGAAACCTTGCCCTGCACACTTCCCTCACAGCACCCCAGATATCCCCAAGGCCACATCTACTGTATGCCTCCTTTCTCTTTTTCTCAGGTAGATTTGCACCTTTGTATAATAGAAATTACTCCTTAATGTCCATTTCTTCAATGACAGGTTATAAAACTTCCTAGTTGGGTAATTTGATGTACCTCTTGGTCACCACCATCTTCTCTTGTCATGCTTGGTACAAATTGGGCACTCAGTAATAGTTTATTTCATGAATGAATGAACAAACCTTATTGGTTTCCCTCAGCATGCATGAGATCTTATAATGAGAGGTGGGGTAATAAAGGAATCAACACTGATTGGCTATTTCCTTAATGTTTTTATACTAATTTTGCTACATAAGTGGTAACTATGTGGTAATTTCATTACTTCCTTCCTTTGGTTATGTAAGCTCTCTAGGACAAAATGCTCCTTGAGAATGTTACAAATAAGGCTAAAGACCTAATGGATTATTACACAAATCCAAGACCTAAAGAAACCGTTGCTAACTTGTTGATATGTATTATCTACATTTCTTACTGTGCGTCACAGACTAATAGGCAACATGTAGGTTTTGGTTTTTGTACTTTAACACAATCTGTCCATATGTACTACTGGGAACAGTGGTGTCTTGCAGCCAACTTGTGCTACTCACAAGAGCTGACTGTGGACATCCCATCTCCTTTAGTGACTTCATTTCAGTAGCTTTAAATTGGCCATGGTAGGGCTGTGTGTGCCAGGAAATCAGCAAACACTGCAAATCAGGTCTGTCTGGGGGAAGCCAGTTGTTAAACATGTCCTAACCTGCCACTGTTTGGGGACTTTTACAAGAGAGGATGATTCTGTAACCATTTCTGTCCATGCTTCTTTGTGAAAACATATGAAGAGTTTCTCTAAGGGAGATACCAAGCAGCCACATTGCTGAAGTAGTCATAGGATAGGCAGATTTTTTTTTTTTTTTTTTAAAGACTTCCAAAATGTACTTCAAAGTGTTAGTTTCAACTTCTACTAGCAGTTTGTAGAAATACTTATTTCTTCAACCCAGTCACGAAGGGTAAAAATGTAGTTTTTTTTTTTTTTAAGTTTACAAAGGAGGTTGACCATCTTCTCATGTTTATTGGCTATTTTTGTTTTCCCTTTCATGAATCTCCCATCTACAACTTTTGCTTCTTTTTCTTTGAATAATTTACTCCTTCATTATATAATTTTATTTCCTGTCTACTGCCAACCACATCTTTGATAGTAATTTTTGGGTATATTATGTAGAAAATATCTTCCCGTAGTCTGTAGCTTGTCCTTTAAGTTTGTTTTAGGCTGTTTATGTCATACAGACATTTTAAACTTTGAAGTTTAGTGTATTGAAGCTTTTTCCTATAAGCTTGTTTAAAATGGGCTTTCCTACTCATGTAAATATTCTTCCCAACCTCTCGATGCTGTGGCTAATATTCTGTTTTGCAGATGGAAGAACTGAGGTTCAGGGAGGTAAACTGGTGGGCCTGGGATTTGTGTCCAGGTCTCACTGGCTCGGATATCATGGTGTGCTTGAGCCATGGCCCCAGGCTGTTGTCAGGATGGCACCTTGGGGGTCCGTCATGAGTGACTCTCCTCCCGAGGCTCCCACCTGACTTAGCATGCCTTGGATGTCCATTTTGCAATTGGACATGTTTCAAACACACAGAAATCTCCTGCTGGAGTCTTGGGCAGGCCTTAAAATGGCACCAGGACAACTCTTTTCCCCACATGTCTCACCTCTAGTCCATGAGCAATGCTTCCTTTGCCTCGACAAATTCTAAATATCTAAGCCTATCCTGATGCATTAGCGTTCCTCTTGTTGCCTGGGATTGCCTTAGCTTTCTGAGGAGTGAAATATCCCTGTGCCTCTGGTCCCCAAACATGGGAATCTATACCAAGCTTTCTGAGTAGGCCTTCTATACGTGGATGCAAGGAGGTGACAATTCTTTGATCTCCTGCATTGGAGATGGTGTAAACAGAGACTGCATAGCAAAAGCTCTCTACAAACATCTGCATATGTCTTCTTTCCAAAATTATTTCTTCCCCTTCAATCTGGCGCCATGTTCCTCCGTTAACCTGACCCAGGGGTTCAAGAGCCGTGGTTTTCACCCACTCCCTTGTAAGCTCTGCTTCTGAATCTGCTCCCTCACATTGGTTTGCAGAATCTGTTCTGGTATCTGTCCAGCCACGATTTATATAAATGCCTATTTTCATCGTTATATAACAGGTCCTTCCCTATCTACAAATTAAGTGTTCTATATTTTCTTCTATTTTTATTTATTTTTTAACCTTTGTGGCACTGGCATGGAATGATTACTTGAGTGTTTTGTGGGTTTTATGTTTTTGTTTTTCTATAGTGTAAGTTCTATGAAGACAGGAACTCTGTTCTCTTCACTGCCATAACTCTAGTGCCTGTTGTATCTCAGTTACTCAATACTTAAGTTTTGAGCCAATGGACGGATAGGTGGATGCAAAGATAAGCAGATGAATGAAGAATCTCACATCACTTCCACACTCCATTTTAGGAACCTTTTGCTTTCACCTAAATCCCATTCGAAAGCTTCACCTGAGCAAACATTCTGCAGTATTGATGGCTTTGGTTTAGAGCAATTCAGGTCAATATTGTTAAAGTTTAAGACACAATAAAAGTCATGACTCCTGGAAATTAATGCTCTTGTTTATCTCCCTTAAAGTAAGTGTACTTTGCTCAGCTTTCTGAAATATGTGCCAATGGCTGACCTGTATTTTCATGGATTGGTAGTAATGGCACTAATAAATTTCTCTTGACTGTACAACCAAATACACTGGGCACTGTGCTAGATTTTTTGTTGATATTATTGTATATATCCTCATAACAATCTGTAGAGAAAGGTATCTCCGTCCCTACAGAAGGAACCTGGATCTCAGAGAGTTTAAAAATCAGTAGAGCCAAGGCCAGGCGTGGTGGCTCATGCCTATAATCCCAGCACTTTGGGAGGCCGAGGCGGGCATATTATCTGAGGTCAAGAGTTTGAGACCAGCCTGGCCAACATGGTGAAAACCTGTCTCTACTGAAAATACAAAAATTAGCCAGGCATGGTGATGGGTGCCTGTAATTCCAGCCACTCAGGAGGCTGAGGCAGGAGAATCACTTGAACCCAGGAGGCAGAGGTTGTGGTGAGCCGAGATTGCACCACTGCACTCCTGTCTGGGTGAGAGAGTGAGACTCTGTCTCAAAAAAAAAAAAAAAAAAAATTAGTAGAGCTAATGTATGTTTTCCAGTTTGGTTTTTCATTTCATTTCATCGAGTGACACTTTGACTTCTCTGTATTTTTATTATTTTTTGTAATGGTCAGATGAGAAGGAAATGCTTTGAAAATGGTCGAGTTAATGCCCTCATACTTTCATTCAAAATTAATACTATTTTTTTAAAGTTTCACATTCAGCAAACATCTGTTGAGCAGCTGGGTGCTATACAGTGTATTAGATCTGTTTGAGCCAAACAAACCTCCCTTCACAGAGGCCTTAGTCTAATACGAAAGGCAGTTACTATGTAAATAATCACACAAAGGTATTTCTACACCAACTAATGTCACACTGCTAAGAGGTATGTCTGACCATGTTAAGGAGATTAGGGAAGACTTTCCAGGGAGGAAGAGATGCCTGAACTGAGAGGTGAGGGGTGAGTTGAAGCCTCTGGGGTCCATAGGGAAGGGAAATGCCATTCCAAGCAGAGGGAACAGCATAGGCAAAGGTAGCTTGTGACAGGGAGGGGCTGGTAGGCCAGGGAGGCTGGAGAACAGTGAGCTGGAAGGGGTTGGATCCTGGAGTGATATGGAGATGGAGGCGGGGGAGAAAGCAAAACTGGCTTTGAGAAATACATTAGGATTTTTTTTTTTCTTTATCCTAAGTGGAGTGGAAAGATGCTGAAGGGTTTTGGGCTGGGAGCAGCTTGATCCATTTTGCATATTGAAAAGATTCTTCTCAGACGAAACTGTGGAGAAAGTCTGCACAGGAGTTGGGTTGAGCAGAAGGAAAGCCACTGGGCAGAGTGGTCCAGGAGTGAGGCAAGGAGAGCACGGACAAGGTTGTGGTAGGTGATTGAGAGGGAGAGAATTGGAATTACTTGTTGAGGGATTACACATGGAAAGTGAGAGAAAAGGATTTATTAAAGGTGACCCTCAGATCTTCGCCTTATGCAAGAGGTTAGGTTATAGGGTCATTCACTAAACTATTTTTAAATTCTCTTTTTCTAGCAGTGATTAAAGTTTTTTTAAACAGATTTTATTTTTTTAGAGCAGTTTATATTGACTGCAAAATTGAGGGGAAGGTCCAGAGATTTCCCATATACCACCCACACCCTATACACACACACACACACATGCACAGCCTCACCCATTATCAATATCTCCCATTAGAGTGGAACATTTGTTACAATTGATAAACCTCCATTGAAACATCATTATCACCCAAAGTCTCAAGTTTACATTAGGGTTCAGGGTTCATTCTCGGTATTGTACATTCTATGGGTTTGCACAAATATATAATGACACATGTCTACCATTAGAGGATCATACAGAGTAGTTTCACTGCCCTAAAATTCCTCTGAGCTTTGCCTGTTAATCCCTTCATCTGCCTTAACTCTGAAAAACCACTATCTTTTTTTTTTTTTTTTTTTTACTGTATCCATAGTTTTGTCTTTTTCAGAATGTCATATAGTTGGAATCATGAGTACTTAGCCCTTTCGGTTGACTTATTTCAATTAGTAATAAGTATTTGGATTTTTTCTGTCTTTTTATAGCCCAACTACTCATTTCTTTTTGGCTCTGGATAATATTCCATTGTATGGATGTACCACAGTTTATTTATCCAGTTCCTGAAGGACGTCTTGGTTGCTTCCAGGTTTTGGCAATTATGAATACAACTGCTATGAATTTTGGGAGGCTGAGGTGGGCACGTCACAAGGTCAAGAGAGTGAGACCATCCTGGCCAATGTGATGAAACCCTGTCTCTACTAAAAATACAAAAATTAGCTGGGCGTGGTGGCATGCGCCTATAGTTCCAGCTACTCAGGAGGCTGAGGCAGGAGAATCACTTGAACCCGGGAGGCGGAGGTTGCAGTGAGCCGAGATCATACCACTGCACTGTAGCCTGGTGACAGAGTCAGACTCTGTCTCAAAAACAAATAAGCAAACAAAAAACAAACTGCTATGAACTTTTGTGTGTGGGTTTTTACATAGACATGTGTCTTCATCTCCTTTGGGTAAATGCCAAGGAGTGCAGCTGTTGGATCATATGGTAAGAGGATGCATAGTTTTGTAAGAAATCACCAAACGATCTCCCAAAGTGTCTGTGCCCTTTTCCATTCACACATGTCGTGAATGAGATTTCTTGTTATTCCACACCTTTGTCAGCATTTGGTGTTATCAGAGTTTTGAATTTTAGCCACCTAATAGGTGTGTAACAGTATCTCAGTGTTTTAAATTTGCATTTCCCTGATGACACATGATGTGGAACAACCTTTCATATGCTTATTTGCCATTCCTGCATCTTCTTTGGTGTGGTGTCTGTTAAAATCTTTGACTCATTTTTTAATTGGGTTGTTTATTTTCCACTGTTAAGTTTTAAGATCTTTAAAATATACTGTAGATAACATTCCATTATCAAATATGCCTTTTGCCTTTTGGAAACATTTTCTTCCCGCCTATGGCTTGTCTTTCCATGTTCTTGGCAATGGTTTTTTTCTGAGCAGAAAATTTTAATTGTAATGAAATCTATCAGTTCTTTTTTTTTTTTTTTTTTTCAGGAACTGTGCCTTAGGTGTCATATCTAAAAACTCATTACCAGATCCAAGGAACTCTACATATTTCTCCTGTATTATCTTCTGGGATGATAGATTACTTTTGAACATGTTAAATGTATGCTATCTTTGAAAATCTAAGCATAAAATTTGAAGTAGCCAATTTAACTTTTAGATCTTGAACTTAGAGGAAAAATCTGTTTTAGAGACATAATTTTCATTAAGTGGCTATGCCCTGTATGCCATTTTATGTGTAGGACTTGGAAAATGCACAAAATAGGCAGATTTTCTGCTCTCATGTTGCTTACATTATGGTTGGAAAAGAAGATCATCAGCTGGGCACAATGGTGCATGCCTGTAGTTCCAGCTACTCAGGAGGCTGAGGTGGGAGGATCCTTTGAGCCCAGGAGGTTGAGCCTGCAGTGAGCCATTAATGTGCCACTGCACTTCAGCCTGAGCAACAGAGTGAGACCCTGTCTCTAAAATAATTTAAAAATTCTTTTAAAAAGAAGAGAATCAGTATAACACAAATAGTAATATGTACCATGAAATAAAATAAACTACCCTAAGGGGAATAGAAAGTGACCTTGGAGTGGGGAAAGGCATGACAATTTACAGGGAGGTGGCCCTGATAAGGAGACAGAGAAAGGCTATCAGAGAGTCAAGAGGAAAAATAATGAAGCTTCATTTCACAGTGGCCAAGGGAGGGTATTTCAATGGGGGAGGAGTTGACCAACATTGCAGAATGCTGCTGAGAATCCAAGTATAATGTGGACTAAAAATTTCCTCGAGCTCTTAGAAACATGTAGGACACTATTTACTTCGATAGGATATATATATATTTTTTTTTTGGCTGATGCTAAAGAGACAGAAACCAGATTTGGGATAGTGAAGAGTGAGTAGAGCAATGGAGAAATGGAAACAGCCAGTAGAGACATCCTGTAGGTAAGTTGGTTGCTACCCAACCAAGGTATCTAGGAAGAGCTGTGAGATTTGACTTCTGTGTATATTTTATTTCTAATGAGAGAATGGTGAATACATTTCAACATCATTGGGAAGAATCTGGTTTAGGAGGAAATGTTGGATATGTAAAATAGGAAAAATAGTTGAAACACTCTAGTTGCAAGCAGACATGGAGGATCTCCAGGGACTATAGGAATTTAATCAGCTTGAGCAATCCGCCTATTTTACAGCCTCCTACCTGTTTTTTTTCCCCCTAAAATCCTGTGTGGAATGTAATCACCTAGTTGGGTGGAAGCAGCTCCCGACAGCCCTGGCAACTTATAGATAAACTTGAGGGACCTTTCCTGGTTACCATGCTAAAGCTTCCACCCTGGGAGGAGCTGTAGCCTCGTTACCATAACATGCAACCTCTGTGCCTCTGTGCTGGCATGATGAATCACTGCGTCTGCACCTCTGAGCCCCCTCCTCTGCATGCGATGATGCACCCTCTCCCCTTTCCAACACCCCATAAAACCCTCCTGTCACTTTCCCTTGGTGAGATACTGCTTGGAGAATACTCCTAGTGCTCTCCTCCCTTGTGACAAGTGATGTAACTCCTATTGATCAAAACCTGCACTCTTGAGGAGATTCGTCTGTTACTTGCCAGGCAAATGAACCCCATTCTTTTTTGGGTAACACAGTCATTAAAAGTTTGCTTTTTCCAAGCCCTGTGCCAAGTCCTGTGGCCGCTGGGATGAACCACAGCACTACTGAACTCTAAGGAACTCATACAGACCTGCAAATAAACAGCTGCACAATAACAAGAGATCCTGAGGAAGGCAGAGGAATGAATGTTTGGTCAAGGGCTCCCTGGGCTCAGCCCCCAGCAGCATACAAAGGGCCGGCTGATTGTGGCCCTGGAGCCTAAACAGCAAACTTGGTGGTTGCCTCTGCACCATAATGTTGATGGGAAGGTAAATGAGCCCAGGAGAACAGGCCATCTGGTAGTTGAATCTAAAGCTGCAGAAAGTGCTTCTGAGGATGTAGGCCTAGGTGTTCATTCATACTAAAGCCAACGGGCTTAAGCCTTGGCTGACACCCAATCAGGTGACACTACAACTTTCAGATAGTGGATATAGAATGTTCTTGCACATAAGGAGTCAAGAGAGCCTTGGAAATAATTTTGTGGTGCCCTGGTAAGCATCAGGGCAGTTGGGGGTAGCAGGGAGGGCCGTGGGTGTGGTGGGTAGATTCAGGATTCCACTGCTGGTCCTTGGTTGGATTCTCCATCTCTCTGAGGCCCCAGTTCCTATTTGTGAAATGGGTTTATAAAACTATATGACTTTCTTTTAGCTCCCAGTCCCCATATTGGTTGCATGAGTTTTCAGATATAGGAGTGAGTACTCAGCCTTCTTTTGGGGGTAAGCAAGTTACCCAGACTAACACTCAAGTGCTCATTTGGCAACTTTTTGAGCATCTGATCCAGGTCTGATCCAGGTCACAGGGAAGAGACTCAAGTGATTTCCTAATGTCTATGCCCTTAAGTAGCTTACAGAACAATAGAGGATGAGAGGGAGTAGGTGGGTGGCAATAACGTGACTCTAAGATGGGTAAAATTGGAGGTGGACTCTGTGAGACACAGGAAAGGTATAAAGCTAGATGAATAAACATGGGGAAGATATGTGTTTTTAATAATAATGATGGGCATCTTTGTCTTATCTAATCTTTCATGATTACTTTATATATGAAGATAATTATTCTCGAAAGAATAAATGATTTGCAAGTGCATGGAAAGCCTGAACTTAAATAAAGATCAGTCTGAGTCAGAGCCTGTGCTGCTTATAAATACACTAAATTCTGCCTTCTAGCTGGGAAGATCTTCATAGAAGAAGTAGCATTTAAGAGGTCACTGAGAAACAGGCAGACTTTTGAGGTGAGGATGATGCTATCAATTCATTAAAAAAGACTAATTATGTGCCTCTTATGTTAAGTGCCTTACTAGAATCCTAGAACTCATTGGTGAGTTGTGTACTCTTCAGTCTTGGAGAAGCCTACAGTCTGGTTACAGAAAGACACACAGAACTGCTGCTCCGAAGAACAAGTATTCTACAAGAGCTGGTGCAAAATGCTGCGGAAACAGACAAGGGAGTAATTACTCTGCCTGTGGCATTGAGGGAAGAACTTCTGAGGAAAGGAAAAATACACAGAGTCTTTGTGAATGAGAAGAAAAAAGTCAGAAAAAGAATGTCAGAGGAAACAGAACATTCAAAAAATATTTATGGATTGGTCATTTGGACAAGCAGTGTGATAGGACTTCTGAGAATTGTCAATAATTAACCAGGTCTAATCAGAAAGAAGCTTAGATTTGGCATGGTGGAAGTCACCATGAGCTAGTACCCACCCTCCTTCTCCCCAAAAGTCAAGGAAGTAATTAAAACACTGAACAATATTGCTCATGTATAGTGATTTTAGGCATTGATTTGTATTATCTCATTTGATACTCATGACAACCCTATGATTAGATATTATAGCTCCATTTTACAGAAAATGAAGTTGTTTTTTGTAAGAAAAAATCATGTTCTCTAGACTGGTCAACATGGCAAAACCCCATCTCTAGTAAAAATTCAAAAATTTAGTTGGGTGTGGTGGCGGGCACCTATAGTCCCAGCTGCTTGAGAGGCTGAAGTAGGATAATCGCTTGAACTGGGAGGTGGAATTTGCAGTGAGCCAAGATGGTGAAACTGCACTCTAGCCTGGGTGACAGCGAGACTCTGTCTCAAAAAAAAAAAAAAAAAAAAATCATGTTCTTGTAATAGGAAACATTATGAGCCTCTCAGTTCTCCCGCAGTACCACAGTCGTCTAAAGCAGCACTGTCACATCCCCCAAGTCATTTTGCCTCATCTGTTTCATTGAGCAAACACATATTGCTTTTGAGGATGTAGGCCTAGGTATTCATTGATACGAGAGCCAACTGGCTAAACCTTGGCTGACACCCATGCAGATGACACTGTGACTTTCAGATGGTGGATATAGAATTTTCTCAGACACGAGGGGTCAAAAGAGCCTTCTGAAAGTTGCAGTATCACCTGGCTGGGTATCAGCCAAGGCTTAGCCAGTTGGCTATAGTGTCAGTGAACACCTAGATCTACATTCTCAGCAGCAACTTTTGCAGCTTAGATTCAACTACCAGATGACCTGTTCTCTTATGCTTATTTATTTTCACATCAACACCTTGGTGCAGAGGCAACCATGAACGTTTGTTTAGGCACCAGGGGCACTATCGGCCAGCCCTCTGTACATTGCTGGGGGCTGAGCGCAAGGGGCATATACCTGCTGAGGGGTCAAAGGGCAAGATTCAACAGGTGACACTAATGAGGAAATCATAGCATTTATTCAAGAGAAGAGAATAATATTGGGGATTCTTCAAAAGCAAGGAGCATCTTGTGTTTACTGATCCAGCAAGGTCCCTGGAATTCTCAGTATTTCCCATCAATGGAGTACGCGTATTGGAGGGATGCATGGAAGAGACGGACAGCATATTTTGCCTGCCGAATGTTGTTGAGCAGTAAATGGGTGTGATCCAGAGGTGAGAATATTCACACTAATCTGAACAGGCAGAGAAAGCTTGCTGAAAGGGTGACAGTATGAAATGGGCTGGATCTTGCATCATTTCTCAAGGCCCTACTCCCTGAAGTGTCAGCACCAATAAGTGTGTGGTTACCATATACTCTGGCTATGCCTGAGACTGGCCCAGTTTTTGACTGGAGTTAAGGGGCTTACATGCAGAAGTACAGATCAAGAAATATTCTAGAACTTGGTTGAAAAGTGTGGTTAAAACCCTTCTGTTCTGCATTTGTTGTGTGGAGTTAATTACTTGACCCAGCCAGGGCCAAATCTGAGTCAAGGTGACCCATCAGAAACCAGGTCACCCATTGGACTGGGACTCTGAGGTATGCAGGCAACTGGAAGAGTGCATGGGTATCAAGGACTAAGGAGGTTTGAGCTGGAGAGAGGGGAGCTCTCCCTGAAAGAATTTCCAAGTCCACGCACAGACAGACTGTGTATCTGCAGTATTGGCACAATGTATAAGCAGCAGAGAGAGAAGTTGAATGACAGAAGAAAAAATGTCAGCTGCAAGAGCCTCTGCTGTCCCGGAGGACAAGAACTCAGGTCACTCTGAGCTGCCACTGGAGTCTAGAAGGAGAATGAATGAGGTGAAAAGCTGTGAAGCTGAGAAGACAAAACTCGAGTTACAGAGACAGGTCTCAGCAGGACTGACCTGTGCATGACACGGGGATACCTTGCTCATTTTAACCAGGAGCAATATTCAGCCAGTGCATCTGGTATGAACAGTTGTTATAACAGGCACTGCCCTGAGCTTTTCAAGTCCTCCTTCCCGGACTACAATGACCAGTTACCCTGGCCCCCATTGCAGACCCTCACCTTCTCTATCATCCATAGCTAAAGGATTTACACCAGGGCAGCCGATGACCGGCAGGCCCTGCTCATCGCCCTGCCTAGCAGGCATTCTGACTGGGTGCTATCTGGGTCACCAGTTTTGAATATCCTGCCCTACTCCAGACTGCAAGTGCAACCCTGGTGTGTGGGTGTGTGCCCTAATAGACAGAAGGGAGGGGACCAAGAGAGGAAAGAGGAGACAGTCCAGGTGAGAATGTGCTGTGACGGGGACAACTCATTCAATGTTTGGGTTGGTGGGGGCCTCAGACCTTGGAGGGAGTTGGAGGGACTGAGGCTGTGATCTCTTTCTGGACTGGCTGGGCTTAGCTTACCCCTGGAGTGGGCAGGCCCTGCTGGAGGGATCTGCCATCTCTGTGGAAGACAAAGGCAGAGCAACCACCTGTCCTCCCCTAATCAGCAGTGACTCTGTGGCTCCCTGCTATTTGTTGTAGTCACAACTCCCCGCTATATTCTGTGACCTCCAACTAAGGCCAAGGTCACCGTGGATTAGCAAACAGCTCTGTGCTCCTTGGCACATCCTGGAGACCATGATTGGGTGGGGACACTGCAGCTCTGACAAATATTTGATTAGCTGCGATTGCAGCTATACTTAGTTCTCCTTGGGAAGCATATGGGGAGGCAGATGGTTCAGGAAAGCCTGAATCACATCAACAAGGCTCTTTGTCTCCGATTTGTTGAGTCTCCTGAATGACTTATTAACAGGACGGGTTTCAGGATTTGACGGTGGAGCCTTGGCTGTACCCTTCTCAGAAAGCCCCATGTTACGCATTCTGGGCATCCTTTGTGCCGGCCTTTCGCAAGGGAACCTGGATCGATGTGGACTCTGGGTCATCATGAGGACATAGCGGGAAATAGAGACAGCCTCAGTGAGCTAGCTGCTCCATCCGAGATTCCGTTCACCTCCACAAATGTTACTACACACCGCTGCCAAGTTGTCTGTGATCAGGCCACTTGGAGCTTCGGTCAGTCATGCATTCTATAGATATTTGCTGGGCCTGGAGACAGCACAAAGAACCAGCTCTGTGTTCAGTCCTCACTGTGGCTGCAGCTCCTACACTTATCATTTAGGGCCAATTAACCACAGTACAGACTTTAGGTTTCATTCTAAGTGCAAGGAGGGGATAAAGGCACCTGGTTTATATTTTGTTTATTAGGTTTTTTTAGAGACCAACTCTCACTCTATCACCTAGGCCAGAGTGCGGTGGCAAGATCATGGCTCACTGCAGCCTCGAATTCCTGGGCTCAAGAGATCTTCCAACTTCAGCTTTCTGAGTAGTTAGGATTACAGGCACACACCACCATGCCCAGCTAATTTTATATATTCAGAAAAAAAATTTGTAGGGACAGGGTCTCACTGTGTTATCCAGGCTGGTCTTGAACTCCCGGCCTCAAGTGATCCTCCCACCTTGGCCTCCTGAAGTGCTGGGATTGTAAGAATGAGCTATCGTGTCTGGCCAACATCTAGTTTATATTATATATTAGTAGACAAATAGGTGGTAAGAGTAGAAGCAAAAAGTAAGGTTTTCAGTATGCAATATTGAGAGAAAATTTTTTAAAAGAGGTAGAAAGGATTTGATTTGTCAGAACCATGTTTTGGGTGTGAATCCACAGGATGTGCTGATGATTGGATAGAGGAGGTGAGTGGAAAAGAGGAATTAAATGACCAGGAAGTATTTCATTAGTATGGGTAAGACAGGAGGAGGGACATATTTGGGAAATATAATCAAAGGTTTTGTACTGGACACACGAGGGTTCTGATCTTTATTTGACAGAGAAATCACGTCAAGTGGTGAGGGATCAGGCCCACTCGGGAGAGGGATGGGGCTGGCATTGTACATTGGAGAGTGCTCAGCTTGTAGGTGGCATAGAAAGCCTTGGAAATGATGCTAGGGAAGGAGCACAGCTAATAATGGAGAAAATAATTGGGACCATGACCTGGGGTTCTACAACACAGAGAGGTGGCAGGTGCAGGAGGAGCCTAGGAATCCAGAAGGGGCAGGAGCAAATGAGAGAGAAGCTGAAGATCTACAAGAGCTGGAAGAGCAGGTGAGATGGGCGTGAGGCATCATCTGGCTCCCCAGTGTAGTCGGATTGTTATTGTCATTTTTGCCTGTAAAAGAACTAAGGCCAGTGGAGTCGAAGTCTCACCCAGCATCTCCCTGCTTACTAGCTGGGAGATGCTCCATGCTCAGTGCTCCATTCAGGCAGTGCCCACTGCCCTGGGCCAGGCCTGCTTTCTTCATAGTGTCAAAAGGTAATTAAAGATTCCCTTTGGTTGGAGGCGGTGGCTCACACCTGCAATCCCAACACTTTGGGAGGCCGAGGCGGGTGGATCACGAGGTCAGGAGTTTGAGACCAGCCTGACCAACATGGTGAAGCACTGTCTCTACTAAAACTACAAAAATTAGCCGGACATGGTGGCACGTACCTATAATCCCAGCTACTCAGGAGGCTGAGGCAGGAGAATCACTGGAACCCTGGAGGCAGAGATTGTAGTGAGCCAAGATCGCACCACTGCACTTCAGCATGGGCTACAGAGCGAGACTCCATCTGAAAACAAACAAACAAACAAACAAACAGATTATTTTCCACTCCTCACTTCCACTGAGACTTCTACTAATAGCTGGTAAAGTTCTATGCTGGAGTATTTGTAAAAGCCATGTCAGCTCCACACTCCTATTGATCCAGCAGCATGTTTATTCCCTCCATTTGTCTGAGCCCCTATTATATGTTCCATCTTGTGCCAGGTACTTTCATAGGTCATCTCGTAAAACCCTCACAACCCTGAAACAGTATTGCTCTTCCATCCCCCGCTCACAGATGAGGAAACTGAGGCTTACACTGAGCAAGTTCTTTGTTCATAGGTATACAGTGTATAAATGGCAGAGCTGAGAGTAAATCCATGTCTTTTAACTCACATCTATGTCCTTACACAAGCATGAGGTACAAGGCCATACCCTGGACTCTGTTATTGAAATCCAGACTGAAATACCTGAGACCACTCAGCAGTTACGACCAATCCAAGGAAATCCAATGGGTTTCTGTAGTGAGCAACTAGAGTGTACTGGAGGCAACACACTGGCCTTTTACTTTTGAGATTATGGAGCAATACATGTTATTAGATAATAAAGTGTTATCAAGTGCTGGCTTAGTGGGCTTATTCTAATAGTAAGTCGTGATGGTTTGTAATTAAGTAATTAAGCCCAGTCAGTGTTGATGAGAGAATGCTTCCTGTTGAATCGCAGCAGCAGCCTTTCTCATTTTCAGTAGGTTAAATGGTGCTTTTTAATGGGCTCTTTAGTTTAGTTGCCCTCCTACAAACAGGACTTTCTGCCAGAGCATGGTATCGGCTTTGTAAGTTGGGTTTTCTTGTAGAGTAGGCTAGGAGTCAGAAATTCTGGATATTAGAACTGTCACAAACTAGAACTATAACAAACATTGGGTAACTTCCAAAAGTCATATCCCTCCATTTTTGCATTTATTAATAAATTGATTGATGGATTGATCTGCTAAATATTTGAGTGTTAGTGATATGCAAAGCCTTTCTTCTGTCATTCTCAGATTTTTTAAACAACTAAACAGAAATTGATGGATGGTGCATTTGAAGTGAGGAGAGAAAAAAAGTTGGGAAATACTTTACTAAATATTGAATAATATTCCTTGTCATTGTTTTATCTTTACCAGTGACAGAATTATGTCTAACATATTGCCTGTGTGGTTGTTGAGTTAAATAATGAATGAATGAATAAACAAATTAAGGAGTGAAATTAAAAAAAAAACCATTTGGAGTCACCATTGTACCATCTACTATATTTGACATTGAGGATGTTACAATCTCTATGATCATGAGTTTCCTCATGAATAAAATGAAAACTCATATACCCAAGGCTATACTCAGTGATGGAAGGAATATAAGGTATCTAGAATTTAGACCAGTAAATCTCAGGCTAGCTTTAATTGAGCAATTTGCAATTAACAAAACCATTTTGTATTTATTATATATTATAGAAAAGTGACTTTTCCAATCATAATTTACAAATAACATCTTTGATCAAACTCAGTTTGTTTTACATAATTTGCCACCTCAATCAGAATTTTAAATTAGCCCTTATAAGGCATTCCGACTAATGCAACGTGTGTGGAAAGATGAAACATTCATTTACACAAGGAGATGTCTGTGGAGTTGGACAACAATGGGAATATTCATTCCCTATTCCACAGACACAAGTGTAAAACATAGATGTCCCAAAAGGAACCCTGTGAGTGTTCAATGCTGAATCACAATGTTTTGCCCAAGACCTAGTGCATAGCAGGTGATTAGTAAATATTCAATGAATGAATTAACACGTTTTATAGCAAAAACATACAAACATAATAATCCAAAATTATAGGTGAGGCATGAACTTATGTCCATGTGCATGAAAGCAAAATATTCAATACTCCATGTGCTGCAGGGTACTTTAAGTAGAAAACAAGAAAAATGTTTTATATTCTTTGAGATAGAAATAAAAATGACAACCAAAATACAGCTCTTTATTGATGTGTCACCAATTTGATATGCTTCAAAAATTGAAGGTACGAGCAGAATTGCATCTCTTCAGATATTTCAAGTAAGTGCTTGTATATCTCAATGCCCTGTTAACAGAAATGCCACTTCCTTTTCCCATGTCACATCATCCCAGAAGCCCTGGGCTGACTCAGTGAAGTGTGGTCCTTTTCTGAATGCTAGTTTAGGATAGAAATGAATCTCATCAGTCCCTTGCTGCTGGGGCATCTCATTGGCACACAGGGTATCTATTGAAGCATAGGTATTTAGAATTCGGAGGAAGCTTGAGGGTCTTCAATGGTGAACGCTTTGCTGCTCCAGTTATCTGCACAGGCCACTACGGTCTTCACCCTGAGCTCCCAGGTTATAACTCATTAGAGACTGCTATGATTTAAATGTTTGTCCCCTCCAAAATGTGTGTTGAAACTTTAGTTGCCATTGTAACAGTTTTGAGGTGAGAACCGTTAAGAGGTGTTTGGGCCATGAAGGCTTTACCCTACTGGGTGGGATTACTGCCTTTATAAAAGGGCAAGTTCAGCTCACTTTTGTCTCTTGGCCTTTCTGCCTTTTGCAATGGGATGATGCAGAAATAAGGCCTTTGCCAGATGAAAGCACCTTGATATTGGACTTCCCAGCCTCCAGAACTGTGAGCCAATCAAATTTTGTGCACTGTGAATTATGTAGTCTGTGCTATTGTCTTATTGAAACACACAATGAACTAAAATATTGCTTTTGACAACACAATCTTTGTTTCAGGTTAGGTGGGTCCTCATCTTTCCAGCTCACAATGTAGCCAAACCAACCTTCTACCCATGAAGCCCTGAGCATTTCTGAACATCCGGAGTCATCATCCTGGGCCCCAGCTTTTCTTAAGATAGCCTCATTTCTGGGAACACGTTGTGCTTGTGTGATTGACACTAGTATCACCTTGGTTGAGAAGCATCTGTCCCAGTCCAACAGTATCCCTGATTTTCAACCTCAAGAAAAGTCATCAAGACCATGGTTACCTGTCTCCCAGGAGTTCCTGGTTTCTTATCCATACTTTTCTACTTGCCCTCCAGTGATAGGCTCTCCAGGAAAGTAGCAACCTTGGGGGAGTCTCAAGAGGTCATGTATTGGACCTCCCTACCCTGGCATTGAAGGCTTGATGACCCTATGAGCTAGACAGCACATACTCGACTACAGGAAATTATTCTGGTCTTTCTCTGGAACAACAATGAATATCTTTTTCAAAGTGGCTTTCTCTTCTGCCTATTCCTTACAATTGTTGGAGGAAAAAAATAAAGTTTGGCTTCAGGGTGATTTTCTGTTCTTCCTGTTCCTAGAAAGGGTCAGAAAATTCACCCTACCTAAAGAGTCTTAATCGTTGTCATCTTTAGTCTTTGAGAAAATCTGTTTGGATTTTGATAATTTTTCAGTTAAAAACATCCTTCTCTACTCACCATTTTACCTAAGCCTCACATTCATTATGGAAATTAAGTAAGGCAAGATTCTTATCGTGGAGCTCAGATTCCATAGTCCTGCCCAAGGCCACACAGCCGGAAAGTGGGGACAAGTCTAGAACTTAGATTTCCCTTACTAAAGGAGCATTTTCTAAACCATATGAAAGCTAACATTGTGACTTTGAGGAACCCATAGTCTAATGGGGCTTTTCCACTTCTGTTGGCTCTAATATGTTGGAAGATTCTCTATGAGTATATCCTGAGTTTAAAGGAATTTAACTGAGTATATCCTGAGTTTAAAGCTGGCTTCAGGCCTGGGGTATTGAAGGGGTTGTTTTCTGGGGTTTGGGCACAGAAATGATTCTTTGGGAATCTCCTACATGCAGGCAGAGCCATGGCTATGTTCTTGGAATGAGATTGAGGTTTAGTCCACAAGTAAATGGTCCCTACAGGTGCTGTTGGTTTGAGCATTGGGCATAGAGTCCCTGTCAGAAGAATAATACTTATATTTTATACTCCACACTGACAGATCCCTCTAGGACTGCTGGGAGCTCTCAGCTGAGGGAATGTCATCATTTAAAGTTTAAACATTTAGAGGTGTATAGATATATAAAATATTAATATCATTCATTTTGTGGGGGGGAGAAGAAGAAACTACAGCACCTAAAAGTCTTTTTTTCCTCTTGCCCTCTGGCCTGAAATTCTGTGTTAAGATGTTTGGAATGTATTCTTTGTGCAGCTGAGACCTGAAGAGCTCCTCTTACCTCCTCTACTGTATTCTCTTTTCTCTGCTCCCCTCCTGTTTTTCCTTCACACTCCCTTTCCTTCTTCCACCCATTTTCTTTTCATCTCTTTTTTTCCCCTTAAAGTCTCAACTCTTTTTATGCATGGTACCAAGGCTGACACACACAAAAGAAGAAGGCAGATATGTAGGAAGACTCTAGTCTACACCTTCTCATTGGACCACTTGAATAGAAATCTTGTTGCCTAAAAATACATAAAAAATACTCTAGAATGAAAAGTGGCTATTTAACACATAGCTAGGAAAGGCTGCCTTCCCAAAGTATGAGTTAGTCTTTAAGGGTAGAGGGAGTATGTACTTTGGTTGTCTCTGGGTGCTGATTTCACCAGGAAGGAGGAGAGAGGATAGTGGGCCGGGTATCCACATGTGGATTGTTGGTGAAGAAGGGAGAATCCCAATGGGAATGAAGCAGGGAGTGTTGTCCCAGTGATCTCCATCCCAGGGAAGTTATCTTGTGATTGGTGAGCCTTCCCTTGTTAAAAAGACACCTGTTCTATGTGATGCCCTATTTAATAGTGGTGGGGAGTTGACCCAGAAAGTCTCCTAAGGTATGAAAACTGCCTTATCCCAGGCTTAATGGGGCACCTCGGGATTTAGTGATTTTCAGTAAATACCCGTTAAGCCCTGTGGTCTGTTTGCCAATCTGCTCAAATTCAGAGGCTCTTAATCTCCCATAAAAAATGTGGCCAATGACAATTTATTCAACAGAAAGTACTCAGAACTTTCTCTGCAAACACAATTAAAAAGTCATCATACTGTATATTGTATGCCCAGCGCGTGCCTGGTCTTAGGAGCTTGATCTATTTTATCCTCTGTGTCCACAGTGATCCCATAAGGTCAGTGTGGCTGTGTCCATTTCTCACATGGAAAGCTGCTGTTCCAAGAGGTGATGTCACTTGCCCAAGACAGCAAGTGATTGAACTGTTTTGCTGGCTGTCCCTCCTGGTAGCAGACAGCTCAGGGCTGCTCTGACCTTCAGGGTATTTACCCCATCCATCCGCTGCCACGTTGTCATTCTGGCTTATAGATCAGCGGGGCCTTGACAGTGATATAGAAAGAGCTAGTGTAGCAAATAAAAACAGAGAGGCATCTGCACACATGAATCATTTTTATTTAATAGGCCCATCAATTTGAATACAGCAGGTCTAAATAGAACTGCATTAGGCCAGTAATTTTATTGCCTTCATGACAAAGTGCAACTTAGAGCAGGCACATCTGAGCAGCCTTGGAAATAACCTGGCATTTTACATATTTTGTATTCCTTGCTCTGAAGCTACAAGGTAGGTGCTGGTTTAGATGTGACTGTGCATTGGGAGGTGACTGTGATCCTGTGTCCCTGTTTCCAAAAAACTGTTTGACCCATCCAGAGACAGTGTACAAGATACTTAGGATTTTTTCTTTGCTAGTTGGGCTGTTTTTTTTTTTTTTTTTCTTGGCTCCCATTTCAGTCAAACTATTTAATTCTTTCAGTACTGTTTTATAGAGTCCCCATCCTTTGCTAGGAAATAGATGCATTTTATTCATTCACTGGAGACTTCATTTTCTCTCTTATTAAAGAGGTAGATGTGAGGATGAATCTACACAATGCTTCATTATATAGCAATTCTCCAGCAAAGTCTGCTAACAAAATGCCATAAACTGGGTGCCTTATTGACCACAGAAATGTATTTTTCACAGTTCTAGAGGCTGGAAGTTTGAGATCAGGAAGCCAGCATGGTCAGGTTCTGGTGAGGGCCCTTTTCCAGGTTTGCAGATTGATGACGTCTCTCATTGTATCCTTCCATGGTGGGAAAGGTGAGGGGAACAGATCCCTGGCCTCTTTTTATAAGGACATTAATCCCATATGTGAGAGCTGTACCCTTATGATGTGATTACCTCCCAAAGGCTGCACCTCCAAATATAATCACATTGGTGATTAGATTTGAACATTTGCATCTTGGGGAGACATAAACATTCACAACAAGTACATATTTAGGCACCTGCCTCTGCTTTGACCCTTTGTCTCTTCATCTGGTGTAAAATTTACCTTTTGGGTTTGTTATGATAATTAAGGAAAGTAACCACAATTGAAAAGCACTTTAGAACTTGTAAAATGCCATATAGTTGTTCCCTGTTATAAATAGGTAATCAATAGGTCATTGTTGCCTTATACAAATATTAGTATTATTTACTTTAGAATATGTATATAAACATATGTTTGTGTGTATATGTGTGTGTGTGTATATATATGTGTGTGTGTATATATATATATACACACACACACACGTATATCCAAGTGGATAGTTTATGTGTTAAGTAATTTGGAGGAGTTCATCCATTTATTTCCCCACAATAACCCTGGACAGTGTTATTTATTTTAGAATATATATATATATTTTTTTTTACATGTATCTCCAACTGTGTAGTTTGTGTGTTAAGTAATTTGGAAGAGTTCACCCATTTGTTCCCCCAAATAACCCTGGACAGTGGATGCATTGGCTAGATTTGTCTTCTTGAAATATAACTCAACTTTGAAGTACTGTTTAGGGATATGGTATATCTAGAATGCATTGGAGGATACAGAGCTAAACCAATTCCTTTAAAACTTGATATACAGTAGGATTATACAGTAGGATTAGCACATTTTCCTAAAACTCAAGACAGAGTGTTCTCACGACATGCATGATGTGCAAGCAGCACCTTTGAGAAGGGAGAGATTCTATGGGCACTAGGAAGTCCTTGTAGAAGGAAGGGTGTTTTCTGTCTTTCAGTCCCTGTTCTTCTCCTCATTGTTTCTGGGAGAGGAGGTTTATGGAATGCTTCACAGAGGAGGGCACAGGTGAACAGGTGAGAAGTTGAGCAGGCACTGCATAGCAGCCCAGGAGCACTGCCCACGGCATGAGTGACTTAGCCAAGATCTTATTGCTTGTAAGGAATGGAACAAGGTTTTTCTGAGATACCAGCCCAACTCAATGAACAGAAATATTCATATGGTGAGGTCTCATTAACTGATTTTAAGCTTTGGAAATTGGAAGGCCGCTTGGGACCATTAGTTCCTTGAGCAGGAAAGACACCTGACAGGGCTGCAGGTAAAGGACAGTATTGGAGTTCATGGGTTCCAACTGATTCTTGTTTTGCAGAGAGCAGCAGCCTGCATTCAGCCTGTGTCCATGACAGCACCGTGCACAGCCGGGTCTTTCAGATCTTATACCGGAATGAAGAGGTGCCCATAAATGATGCTGTGGTCTTCCGAGTTCATTTGCTCTTAGGTGGTGAAAGGGTAAGTCAAGAATCTACCACCAGCCACAAGTGGCTATTCCCTCTCATGGCTGTTCTCTCTCATTGCTAGGTAAATGGTGAAAGAAGAAGGTATGGATTTGCTCTGAAATCTGACAGAGATTAGTGCTTTTAGTGCACTCATGCACTTATTTATGTATTTGTTGTTTTACTCATTTTTTTAATTCATATATTTGCTTGTTCCATGTAGTCTCAAGTGCAGACAGTCTCCATTGACTCATTTACTGGGTCTCTTCTTCCCTCCTCATTTGCCCATTTGTGCATCTGTTCAGGCCCTCTGTCAATGAGTCAATCAGCACGTGGTTTTGAGTAACTGTTTTTTTGCAGGGCTCAATGTGGGACCCTTGGATAAGGGACAGAACCGGAGAAGGCAGCAGGAACTCTACCTTGAAAGGGTTGATAATTTAGCAGGAAAACAGATATATAAGCAAACACCTTGGTAGGTGATGTGAGCAATGATCTCTGTGGAGATGACAAAGCTGGTGTTCATCAAGGCTTGCACAAGAGCTGGCTTCAGATGCACATGCTGAATTCACCAGAGAAAGAAAGAGGAAGGGCATCGAATGAAGGAGAAACAGCATCACTGCAAGCCCAGAGGCCTTGGGGAGCTCGCTTTATTAGTTGGGAACTTGATTGAAAATTTCCTGTTCATCAGATTAACACATTTCAAAGGAATATCTGAAGCTCAAACTTTTGATCTGCCTCCCCTAGCCTCACTGAAGTGTACCTGTTGCCACATTTGAGCTGACTTTTTCCTGCTAGAATATATTGAGAATTATTTGAAAGAGTATTCCTGTTTTAGGAAGGTCTAATTAGAGCCCCCACTACTTGCATTCCTCATGTAGTGTGCATAACAGCTCCTATTGGGCATCTGTTATCTTTCTCCTCTCAGGCTTCTTGGCTTTTTGTCCACATCTTTTGTTATCTAGGTAGTGACCAGGTTCCCCTTTGTGGCTAAAACTGAAAAGCGTCACTCATTCTTTATTCATTAACCCATCTATCCTTTCAAAAATCTATTGAGCACTCACTAAGCACCTACTCTGTGCTGAAGGTAAAATAGTGAACATGAAATATCCCTGGCATTTTGGACTTATATTCTAATATTAGATCAATATATCACAATGTAATTAAATAAACCAATCATGCATATTCTATTACTGAGCCTTCTCACTGCTACATACTCAGCTCCCTAGTCTCTGAGACACACTCATGAGGGAGATAAGAGTATAGGAGTTTGCACCCTCACTGGAGGCCCCGTGAAGCTACAACCGTACCCAAAGTGGAAGATACCTCATGATGGTCCTGCTGTGCAAGACTGGCTGTTGCCTCATGACAGATACTCAGATATTGAGAATGTCAAGAACTCAGCACAACTTTCAACACAACCTTCACCCAAGGTGATTATTCCCTGGAGGACAAGTGACAGACAGGAGAGCCTCCCAGAGAAGCCAGTGCAGAATTGCGGAGACCCAACTGTGGAGGAAGATTCAGGCATGCCATGAGCTCAGGGAGATGTCGGCTCTGGAGGAGAGCACAGCAAGGACAAAGAGCCTGAGGTGGGAATGACGTTGGGGTGTTTCAGGAAGAGCACTAAGGCTGAGGTGACTTGCACAGACAGGGAGGGCAAAGGAGCAGGAGACGAAGATGGAGCAGGGAGGCCCAGCATTGTGGGCCATGATAGGGAAATTAGGGCTTATTCTTGGGCAATAGAAATCCACTGATTTTGTTAGAATGGTGCAATGGCACAATTTTTATTTTAGAATTTTGTCATCCCTCTCCCAGTCTGCAAGCTCCACAGGACTGGATCTCTCTTTGTATCCTGAGTGCCCCAGTAGCCAGAGGACTACCCTTGTGGATACCTGACATGGAGTGGATGACCTAGTTGTTGAATGAATGAATTTAACTTATAATCTCTTCTTTTTAGGCCCTTTGCACACTATTCTTTCCAAACAGAGATAAGCATCCACCATGCGCCCTGTTTGATGGCCCTGGGCTCCCTGTATCATGCCTAGACCACAGTTGCCTGCTTCAATACCTCAAGGCACACCTCACTCACTGGAGCCTTCAGTTAACCTGACCCTGTCTCCCTTATGCCATCACAGTGACTGCAAATACTTGACCTGTAATCAAAATTTAAAAGAACAAATGAAGCTCCTATTAGCCATGCTGGCTAGCTTTTGACTACTTGACCATTTCCCCTGTCTGCTCTCCCACCTGCTATATGCCCCCAGAGACTGGCTGCAAGAACTGCTCAGTCATGTCTTTACCTTTTAGTTTCCGTTGAGTTCAGCCTATGAGAGCTTCTGCAGGTGACTACGAGGAGAATGGGCCCAGGGTGTTCATTCCCCAGGCTCCTTCCCTGCAGGGTCCTGGAGGGTTGGCTGTGTCCAGTGGTGTGCTGGAGTCTGCTTATATCAGCTTTTGATAGCCACGCTACAGACTTCTTTCCAACTCCTTATTTAGTGACTTCACATTCATAGCTCGAAGTCAATTGTGATGAAAACATTTACACAGGAGAAACTGCCAATGCTACAAATCAGTGTTTTTTTATTTTTCTTCAGAGAGCCAGTTGTTAAACCTTTACCAGCATACCACTTGCTCTGTCCTTCTTCCAAAGGCCCCAGCTCCAGGCAGGGAGACACACTCCATGTAGCTTTCTCTCCAGTTCTGATAGCCACTGTCTCTGCTTGATTCTTCATGCCTAGGGTGATAAGGAGGTCCTGAGGTTACTAATCTTGAGGAATTGAGCCATTGTTAGTTGCTTTTTTTTTTTTTTTTTTTTTTTTTTTTAGACAGAATCTCGCACTGTCGCTCAGGTGGAGTGCAGTGGCGTGATCTCGGCTCACTGCAACCTCTGCCTCCAGGGTTCAAGTGATTCTCCTGTCTCAGCCTCCTGAGTAGCTGGGATTACAGCTTCCAGGGTTCAAGTGATTCTCCTGTCTCAGCCTCCTGAGTAGCTGGGATTACAGCTGCCTACCACCACGCCTGGCTATTTTTTTTTTTTTTTTGTAGTTTTAGTAGAGACAGGGTTTCACTATGTTGGCCAGGCTGGTCTTAAACTCCTGACCTTGTGATCCACCCGCCTCAGCCTCCCAAAGTGCTGGGATTACAGGGGTGAGCCACTGCGCCCAGCTGTTAGTTGCTTTTTCTAAATCTTCCACACACTTTGTAAATAATCCCTTTAATAAACTGTACCTAGAGTCCTCATTTTGAGTGTATCCTCTAATTCCTTCCTGGACTCAAGTTGATACCTTTAGTTTAGGAAACAAGACCATTAGGTTGCCTAGAGTGGTCATAAACTCCCAGTTAAACAGACTGCAAGCTCAAGGTCCACTTCCCCAAACTCCAATAAGAAATCAGTGCTCCATTTTTTCCCATGGGCCTTTGCCCTTTGGGACATGGATCTCAAAGAGCTACCCTGGCAGAATGCTTATGACAAACCAATGATGGAGGCTGGGTTTGGGTATTAGTCAGGTATCCTGGCCATTGCTCCATTTAATTCCGTCAGAGAATTGTTCTTGTCCCTGACAATTTAAAGCCTTCAAGTTTGACCTTCCCAACCTTCAACCTTAACTCATGTGAGGTTGTAGCCAACCTTAGTTCTCAAGTTGAATGGGGAGTCTGTTTCATATTACATGTTGTTTTCTTCTTCCTATCAAATTTCTTATCTCTGTAAGCTAATAATTTGTTATTGTGTTGGGGGTAATCCATATGGCAGCAAACAATGTCACAGCTAATTGCTATATACAGATCAGGGATAATAAAAGTTAATTGGATATGTCTGTAAACACTGTATATTTGGAATGGATGCATTTCCAGTTAGTATCAGTCTGCTTATGACAACCAAAACACTGCTTATAGCCAATCGGCCAGAAATTATGTTAATGGATACACATAGACATGATTGTGAACCACAGACATTTATGAAATGCCTATTCGCCAAACACGTGATTCCACCTGCTATCAGAAATTCAGACATGAGGAAGATTCAGTTATGCATTGAGGTCACAGATAAGTGCAAGAGATGACCATGGACAGAACTAATCACAAGTTAAGGTGTAGGAAGAGATGTTATAATAACAGTTGCAAAGAGTGAGTCTGGAGGTAGTGTGTATATTTTATTTATATACTCTGTGTAATCCCACAGAAGATTTGGGAAGGCTTACAAAATGCATAGAATAGTAAAAAGAAAAGCTAGCAATGGAATGAGGCAGAGTGGAGGAGAAACACATACAGGAAAATAAAGGCTGGGGTAAATGTAGGGGACCAAAATGCGCAGACACCCTCTGGATATTTGCTAATGGTGATCATACATTTAGTGCTAAGCTCCTAGCAGGCAGAGCAAAAAAGCAGATACAATTATTAACAACAAAATGCTTGCCACTCTGAGGAAGAAGGGGAAAAGATTATATATTAAACACATTTTATGAGCAAGATTGCATTTTCATAGGCTTAAAAAGGAAAAGCATTTTCCAAAGTGTAATTCCTTGCTGCACCGGCATCACAGTCCCCTGGCAGTACTCATACAAAATGCAGATTCATGAGCCCATGCCAGACCTAGTGATTCAGACAGAGGTGGGGTTTTTTTCTTTTTCTTTTTTTTTTGTTTGCTGGAAGCAGAGAGGGGCCTGAGTTGATTCAGAGTTTTGATAAGTAGAAAAATGGACGAGATTTCCACAGTAACCAGTTAAGAGCCCCTGAGACAGAAGACAGCAAGGCCCATAAAAAGCAGTAAAGCAGAAGGCAGATTTGGGGAAGAAAGCATTGTTGCTAATGGGCTGGAAACTGGCAGGGACACAAAGCTAGAAAGGAAGGTTGAGGACACAGCATGGAGAGCCATAGAGACTCTGCCGAAGGTCATGTTTTTCCTTTTTTAAAGGTAGGAGTCTCCTTCAGGACAGAAGGAGGAGACCTGGCATTTAGAAAGGTCAGTCTGGCAATAATATAGAAAATGGGGCCCAGGAGACCAAGGGCGTACAGGCAGTTGCTGCTATAGTGCATGGTGTCTTGGTGAGCATCATGGCAGAGGTCGTAACTGTGTGAATGGAAACTGTGTGAGTTGAAAGGGTGAGCTGCATGGCCGCCAAGTGCAGCCCTTAGGACTGGGTTCAGGTTGAGCATAGGAGATGGCAGGCATCATGTAGAAAGGAATGATAAATGGAAGTTGACTCTAAGATTTGGGCATGAAATAGGCTTGGAGTTACTAATAGTCCAGGGTAGTTGGGAGAAGAAAAGCTTCTACTGGGGAGTGAAAGGAGTTGAGGATGAGTTATAAGAACAATCACAAGGATCTTAGCACTAACAGCGGAGGCAGCGCTCCTTTCACGGGGACACTAGCTGCAGGGGGTCTGTTCCTGCAGACCCCTGATTCGGCGATGGATGAAGAAACATACGCTGACACGCAGATATTCTGCTTTGCCAGTCCAGCTGAGGGTCTGAGCTGCTTAAAGGCTCCAAGCTGAGTTCTGTAAACAGTTGCGACTGGGCCCATATGGGTTAGTAAGGCTCTTATTTATTCAGTAAGACTAATTAACAAAAGTTGTGAGTAAACACCACTAGAGGGTAAAGATTAAAGGCCAGGTTCTCAGGCCTAAAGTAAACACCATTTGCGGGTAGTAAACTTCTGCTGGCCACCAAGTAGGAGGCAGTAAAGTGTGCCTGGTACGACAAAGGTTAGTCTCAAGCCCATGTAAGTAAACAGGATGGGAAGATTAACTTCCCACATTCTTCTGTGCTTGTACCCTAATCTTTCTGGCTCCTGCAAAGACACCCTGGCTGCCTTCAGCCAAGCAATCTGAAGCTGTGCAAACTCTCAGGCCTTCCAAGAGAGTTTTTGACTATTACTCTATCTTTCATATTTTTCCCACCAGCCTGATTGAACCCCAACAAACAGCATCTTATACCTACAAGGTATGTGCTGTATGGCAGGCGCTGTGCTGATTTGTTTGTCTGGAATATTTCATCGAATTATTGCAACAACGTGAGAGGTGTTTTACTACTCCTGTTTTACAGATGAGGATACAGTGACTTAGAGAAGGCATTTATCTGAAGTCATACCACCTGGAAGTTGTAGAGCCAGGGTTTGAACCTGGGCCCTCTGATCATAAAGTCTGTGTTTGCGACCAGCGTGCAGGACCACTATGTGAAGTTGGTAGAAGAATGGGTCCTTCATGTGGCCGGGCCCCCTATGGTTGAAAATGACAACAATAATAATAGCTAACCTTTGTTGAGAATTGTCAGTTCAATTGTAAACAAAGCCCTTTGTGTACATTTTTAAATTTTAATTCACACAATAACAATGCTTTGTGAGTAAATGTAATTATTTTACTCTCATTTTACAGATGAGAAAACAACAGAGAGGTTGACTGGCCCCAGGTCTCATAGATATGAAATGATAGAACTAAGAGTTGTACACATGTATCTTGATTTCAGAAGCTGCTCTCTTAGCTATCAGGCTGCAACAAATCCCAAGATAGTAGTTAAGAATGGAGGAGAAAACAAGAGAGTCACTATTATGAGTTGAAACCAAGCAGTGAGAGAACGTCCAACCTAGAACACACACATGACCATGGAAGAAAGCTGAAGAAATGGAGCCCTTGACAGCATCTGGGATGTGGGACTCTCACTAACTGAGTTTGAGAAAATGCCTTTACCACAGGGAGCCTCAGTTTCCTCATGGGTAAATGCAGGACAGTCTTTCCTAACTCATAGTTTTATCCATGTTAAATAAAATAGTATACTTATAATGATAGTTTATTGCCTGCCAAATAATAACTCTTCTGTAAATATTAGCTTCTTATATTATTTCTACTAGTTCGCAGAACTGCTTCCTGTTTGTGAGAAAATGACCCTTGAATGGAGATGATGACTCTAATTGAGATAATGCAGAATAAAGGAAAATCATATGTTTGTATGGTGTGTGTGTGTGTGTGTGTGTGTGTGTGTCTTTTTGAAGGGGGGGGTGGGTAGGAAGTCAACAGCCAACCATGGAATAAATGTTTAGAAAAGGCAGTGACTTCATTCTGGAATATCTTGCAAATAAGATTCATTGAAGCATTGTAAAGTTATAGCCCAGCTCAATTTAGCCACAGCTTATCCAGGCCAATGATTTCTCTCCCAGTTCCTAAGGAAACTGCAGCAAGTTTAAAACTGGAGTTTACATTGAATTTTCATTACCCAGGCAAATGCGTGCTCAGAAGGTAGTTGGGAAGCTTACGTTGCCAGTCTCCCTCCCTTCCTGGTGACAAGAGGCTGCAATGCGTTCCTTGTGTGTTTGAAGCTAGGTTCATGATTATGCAAAACAAAGCTAGGAAAGGAAGTTATTTATAGCACTTGGATTCAGCAAAATGTTAACTTTTAAATGCTTTTTTTTAAATAACAAATTTTAAACCCTGGAGACCTAAAGATAAATTCCATCTGTATATCTCTCCATGAATTATGCTTAACCAGGAAGACATTTCCAAAGAGATCTTTGGGTAAGATATTTCCATCTCAGGAAGGTGAGGAGATTCTTGCAAAGAAATGAAAACCAAAAAAGGTGGGGATTGGGGAAAAAGCTTTATTTATTCCTCAAAGATGCATTGATACTTTCTATGTAGCAGACACTATTTCTGGAGCAAGGGATCAAGAATGAATTAAAACTAGTCTCTCTCTTAATCATACAAGGATTACTGGGAACACTACACAAGAAAATAGCCAGGGGCTTTTAGATGCAGGTCAGACGGGTGTCAGTGAATACTGTGAATGGTGGTAGAAGGGACAGCAATTACCTGATCTGAAACAGATCAGGTGATTGAACCCTGAAACAGAGTTTCTAAATGCCAGCCCAGCACTCCCAAGTCCAGGGTTTTGTTTTGCTTTGTTTTTTGTTTTTTTTGCAGAAGCTAAAAACCCATAATACAAATATGAAATTGCCTGAATTGTAAATGTTTGCAATTTGTAGAAAACATTTTCAAAAATACTATGGGGACTAAACAAGACACATCAGCAGACAATACTTGGCTCACAAGCTTCCAGGTGATAACACCGCCTCCAAAATTGTAATAGGCACCGTTAAATACCAAGATAAACAAGACACGGCATTTTGTGGTTACAGACAAAAAGGGCTCCATCCTGCCTGTGAATGAGGAGGCGGCCAAGTCCTATCACAGGTGTGTAGAACTGACCCTGGGCTGACCTCTGAGTAGAGGTGGTGGCGAGATCTGGTATTTAGCAAGTAACACCCCCTTGAGTTGGGAGTGATGTTAAAAAAGGAGAACTAGGGGTACCATCTTCCAGGTATATAGGAGAAACTGGCAGGAAGAATAAAGATTCCTGTGTTTAAAAAGTATGTTTTCTTTTTTTATTTTTTCTTAAAGCAAAGGATAAATGCGGCCATGGGTAGGACATAAAATGCCAGTGTCTTAAAGTGAAAATGGTTAAATACAATGGATTTCAAGACAAAAATGAAGAAGCTGCTTTCTTTTTTTTTTATTTTATTTTATTTATTTATTTTTTTAAATTTATTTATTATTATTATACTTTAAGTTGTAGGGTACATGTGCATAACGTGCAGGTTTGTTACATATGTATACTTGTGCCATGTTGGTGTGCTGCACCCATCAACTCGTCATTTACATCAGTCACTCATAGGTGGGAACTGAACAATGAGATCACTTGGACTCAGGAAGGAGAAGCTGCTTTCTTATGAAGCTGAGCCACCTGAAGAAGTGACTGCTTTCCCAAACATGAGCTTCCTCCTCTGGACACGTGGGCCATGATGCCTGCCCTGAGAGGATGCCTGAGGGTTAGAGATGACATTGTTCTGACTTAATCCCATTGCTAGCCAAGTGGAATTTCACTGCGAGTTCACTGCTCCATCCTTCCCAAAGGAGGTGCTACAGAACACTTGACTCTTGCCTCAAATGGGATTCTAGATCAAATCCAAATGAGACTCTCGAAAGTCCTGCAATAAAGAAACTTGTTTAGCATTTTTTTTTTTTTTTGCAAATTGACTTTCCCCAAACTGAGTATGTAAATCCCTTCTTTTTTTCTTTTTGTGTAATACTCCCAGATATCCTGTTCACCCAGAACTCCATGAAACATACATGGAAATTCTGCTTTCAGCATAAATGGCATTGATTTTTGGACAAGATGGTGTTTCTCTACTTTGGGAAGTAGACAAGCTAAGTATTTCATTTGGACAATATTTGACTCCTGAAATCCCTTGGACTTTGTTTCTTTTGCAGATGGAAGATGCGCTGAGTGAAGTAGATTTTCAACTCAAGGTGGATCTGCACTTTACGGACAGTGAACAGCAGTGAGTGTCATGGAAATGGAAATTATTGAATTGTAGTAGCACGATGCTCTCCTCCCCGCTTCCCTACTCCTGGGATAGTCTCATAGGCCATGAATCTCAGAACGTCTCTCAGATAAGCATCTCCTGATAAGCTGCAATGTCCCTTACTCAGGGGTGTGGGCTAAGAAAGTTTGTGTGGTCATTTCAAACCACATACATTTTAGGCAGGCAGCTCAAATGCATACACAGAAATCTCATAACTTGTTGGCTTTATTAACTGGCACTTTCTCATGTCTGACACCTTCACACATCTTACAATGTGATAATAATTGGGGGTTTTAGATTAACGACCCTATGAAGCTACAAATGGCAAATCCCCTTCTGAATCAAAGGAGATTCTCTCAGGATTCAACGTCTTTGTGTGACATATCTGCTGTTATGTTTCAACTCTGAAACTTGAAACTCCATTTATCTGTAACCTGCTCATTAAATAAGCAGGAGGCAACTTTCTTCTTTCTCATAACTGCTTTCTTTCGGCTTGTTCTGTGGCCTCTTCTTCCTACCCTGGGCTGAGCTGTCAGGCCACTAAGCTGGGATATTTCCGCTAATGAGTAAGTCATCCTTTTTTAGGTGTGAAAAGTCCAGTGAAGTATAATATCAGAACTCTAAACCTCATCCATTGTATAACTTCTTTCTGTTGCCTCCTTTCTCTACCTCACCTCCAGATCCAGGCTTTCCTAGCGTAGAAAACTCCCAGTGTAGGAACAGGGCATGGTGGGGGACTTCATATCCCCATTTCTTCCCCACTGCAGTTTGCAGGCTTTGCAGGGTCAGGCACAGTAAGGAGGGAAACAGTGGAGAAAAGGGCAGGGGTTCATTTGTGAGTAGGATTGTCATATGGTAAACCCTGAATTGGCCTTAGGATGTTCTTGTGAATTCCTTAGAGATAGACTCCTTAGGTACCCCTGACCAGAAGACTCTCACCCAGCCCCGTCCCTGCAGTTATCTGATGTAGTGATGCCTCACAAGAGGCTGGGTGACTCATTCCTTGCAAGAAGCTCTTTGGGGGTGGATACTTTTCCAAAGCACACTCATCTGGCCCATGGGAAATGGACACAGACACTTTAACCCCCATTCCACATAACCTCCTCTGCCAAGCCTGCTCACTTTTGTTTAGACCAATCCAGCCACCCTCAGCTTCTCTCCTGATGGCCTTTGCAGAATGAGTTGAGCACTAGGAACTGCATTCCCACTGTTCTAGGGGATACAGGGCAATCTCCCTTGAAGACCTCCTCTCTTGGCTTAGGCAAAGGGAGGAAAACTCCTGCTTTCTCCGTTCTGTTAGCAGAATCTCAGCACACGCTGACCACTATCTGCAAATTAAAGTCAATTTTCACTTCTGGTCTCTGTAACCTCTCCAACAAATGTTTCCCCTTTTCCTTTGGAGAATGGGGAGTTGGGAAGCTGATGAGTCAATGCTGGCAGAACTGTTTCCCTCATCCCTTCAAAGTTCAGATGTGGCCAGGGGCAGTGGCTCATGCCTGTTATCCCAGCACTTTGGGAGGCTGAGGTGGAAAGATTGCATGAGCCCAGGACTTCAAGTTTACGGTGTGTCATGATTGTGCCACTGCACTCCAGCCTGGGTTACAGAGCAAGACCCTGTCTCAAAAACAAAACAAACCAAACAAAAAACAATAAAAAAAGGTCAGATTTCTTCGCAGAACTTCTTCCCCTTCTCAAGGACTGTCCTATCTCTGAAATCTGTCTAATCCGTTATGGGACTGTTCATAACATGAGGAGTTGGGTCCAAGGGGATTTGAACCAAAGATGGATGTCTACTGAAGTGTTAGGGACTTGATTGTGTATGGGAATTGAGAAGGGGCATCCACTGATGTGTAGCCAGTCTTGCCTGGTCCCTGGGCTGGCAGGAGTATCTGTCCATGGTCGTGCCACAGTCTGGGTTCAACTTCACAGATGCCTCATTTTTGTCTCTATCTGGACCCCAGCCCTCTGGCCACCTGCCTTTCTCATCACATCTGCTTTCTCCTTAGCAGGATAGTGTAGAGACTTGAGGAATCCTACCTGCTTCACCCCATCGCCAGGACTTGTTCTAGCACCATACTGAACTCAGACGCCCTAAAAGAGGCTGGCCTTCTTCCTGAGCTATAAACTCAGAAGTAAAGCCCTGACGTTATGGTGCTCCTATTTTCCTCTAACCATCTGGGGTTTCTGTCATTAACACCTCCAGTAACCCACCCCGCCCTATCACTCTGTTCCACTTCCTTCCCAGACATTCATTCATAGCTTTATGGTAGACATTTCCAATTCATCACAGAACCTTGCGGCTAACTCCAAGCTCAGCCTAGAAATCAGCCTCCCACCTGCCCTCCATTTTGATATGCCATAGTGTACACAGTAAATGAGACTTTCTGTTCAGCAAAACAGTAGTTAATGGAGAGCCTGTATACCGGTGACTGGTTTAATCAAAGTGTATAAAACTCAGCAACCTAGACTCTGCACTCATTAACTATAAAACATTGGGGAAGTCTCACACTTTCATAAATCTCAGTAGCTTCAGTTATAAAATAGATATCATTATAGAATACATACCTCATAGGTCTGTTTGATGATTAAGAGAGACAATATATGTAGCAGGCCAAGTACACAATCTGATGGATAAATGTCTTCTTGCTCTTTATGGCTTCTTAGCTGGAAGTGAGGCCAGGCTTCAATGTGTTGCTTCCTCTCCCAAGCACTTAATAATAATAATAATAAGGGTTTTCATGAACTATAAGATTAGCTAAGATGAACAGGAAGTCAGAGGCTGGGGAAGATTGAAAATGCCACATTTTTAAATTTTCATAAATTGAGTTTAAGGATGACAAGGCATCCGTGGCATATCCTGGGGTGGACATTAGGCTCTGAAACATGACCAAGTCATCTGGCTTCTTTAGCATCATATAGGCCTGGGTGGGAACAAAATGGAGAAGCAGAGCCTCTCATATTGGGACAGAAGAGCTCCTGAAATTTGTCTTTTCTGGTGGTTCTCAATGCAGGTGGGAGGATTCTGACCCCTGGAGACATGTGGCCTTGCCCAGAGACATGTTTGGTTATCACAGCTGAGGAGGATGCTTGAGGGGAGATGTGAGCACAGTAAGGGCAGGGCTTCACTTCTGACTTTATAGATCCGAAAGAAGGCCAACCTCTTCTAGGGCCTTAGAACAAGTCCCAGGAATGGTGTGAAGCAGACAGGATTGTCACACTTAGATATTGCCGTCTAGTGAGTGAAGGCCAGATATGCTGCTGCACGTCGTACAGTGCACAAGTTAGCAGCGCCCCCTCCCACCACAAGAAAGCATGAATCGGTCCCCAAAGCAATGTTATGAGGTGAGGAAACTGTGCTTTATTCTAATCTCGTATTTGTACTTGTTCCTCTGCAAAGACCCATCAGAACCTGTTTGCACAGGGATGGGAACCTCACTCCTTCACATCATGGCCCATTCTGCCCTGAATAGTTCTGCTGATTGGGAAATTCTTCTTTATTTCAAGGAACGATTCATCCCTGTGCATCTGCCCTCAGTAGATTTCAGTTTTATTTCTTGTGACCACCCAGACAAATCTCAAGTCTGGATGGCAGTTCAGAAAAGAAATCTTCTTGGCCAGGCACGGTGGTTCTCACCTGTAATCCCAGCACTTTGGTAGGCCAAGGCAAGAGGATTACTTTTGGTCAGGAATTCAAGACCAGCCTGGCCAACATGGTGAAACCCCATCTCTACTAAAAAATACAAAAATTAGCTGGGTGTGGGCTCAGGCTTGTAATCCCAGCTACTTGGGAGGTTGAGGTGGGAGGTTTTCTTGAACCCAGGAGGCGGAGGTTGCAGTGAGCCGAGATTACACCACAGTACTCCAGCCTGGCAGCCTGGGTGACAGAGTGAGACTCCATCTCAAAAAAATAAAAAAGAAACCTTATTTATGTCATTTCCAGGTTAAATACTAGGGCTATTTCTGTGTGTGTTTTTTGTTTGTTTAATTTGTTTGCTTTATTTCCCTTATAAGAACTCAGACACTGTCCTATCAGTGCAATCAAGTTTACCACCATCATTTCAGAGCTTAGAGACCTCCCTGCACCACCACCAGGACCTAAGTTTTATCTCCATTTTGGATATATCTCTTTAAGAGCACAGGAGAGTTACCACCTCTTCATTCTTAATTCTTTACTTTTACTAATGTGGCTTAAATTCTTGTGAACATTTTTGCCATCTTTGCTACACTGATATGTATTTAACATTCTGTTGTTCAAGCCCTAGGGATATATCTGTGATTCATAGGAACCTGGGTCTGACTGGATTCAAAGCAATATTGAGCAGTAACTCAGAAATAGCTGTGAATCAGGAAGACCTGGTCCAAGATTACATTTTTGTCTTGTGGCTTTAATTAACTCTTGTTGACTTTACTTCCTTGTCTACAAACAGAATAATGCCAATAAATACCTCCTATAATTGCCATGCGGATTAAAGGGAAAAGTACATGTTCAGTTCATAATAAGCTCTCAATACATTGTAGCCAGAATTAAAAATAATGTAAATGTTAACACCTTGCTGAGATTCATGGGGTAGACCCTTCACCCTCTCCCCAACAGATTTCTTTCTGGTACCAGGGGCTCATTATTCATATTCAATCTATGGAGTCATCCTGAGCTCCAATAATTTAGCTGGCTCTTTCACTTGGCCTTTGTTTGCACACAAGCAACAAGGGTTTCAAGGAAGCAAAGCCCGTGGTGTTGGGTCTTCAGAGGCTGCTCCCTCCATCTGGCCCTTTCTGTGCTTCATTTCCTTATCTATGGATGGAGGACAAGCATTTCCTCTCTGCTCTCCTCATGAAAGATGCTCCTCCCAGGTTTCCCTTGTGTTCTGCTTCAGAGAAATTTGCACAGCCCAAATGACTGGTTCTCAGGATTTGAGATTAGTGCTGGGTCTTCCTGGGGCAAACATGGCCCCAGGTTTTATATAGGTAACAACCAATCTTCTTTTAATCATCAAAGATGCTGTGACAGTTGGTTTAATCTCTTAGACTCAGATACATGTCAATTACAAAATACTGGAGCAGACATTGGGGAACCCTTGATGAAACTAGTCAGATTATTTAAGCACTGTGCTTTGGGTGTCATTCATTCTTTTGTTCATTCAGTCAGTCAATTGTTCATTTTAATTTGTATTTATATTCTCAATACCTGCCAGATACTAGTCTAGGTATTGGGATTATAAAGATGCATTAATCATAGTCCCTTAAGTGGTAGGAATCTGTTCAAAAACATAGGCTCACACAGTCAGTGCAGCATTATGAGGAGAGCGCTGGACATCTGGACATCTATGGGGGAAATAAAAATGAAGTGGAAAAAGTAGGAGGCTTCAGTGTTGAAGAGTCTTGAAAAGCTAGTGTGTGCTTCCTATCCATCACTGACACATGAGCTTGATGTCCCTGACAGTGCAGCATGTCACCAGATCTGTTGTGTAGCAGCTGTGTGATATCCAGTAATACCTCTGAACCCTGGTTTTCTCATCTGCCAGTGATGGGAAAAATGATCTCTACCAGGCAGAGCACTTGCAGGACTGAATAAGACGATGTATGCATGGTGCTTGGCCAATGGAGAGGCTTAATACAGATATGCTAGGATGACAGCAGGGGCAACCCACCATTTCTCACATGAGCTCACATGCTTGCCTTCTAGGTTGAGGGATGTGGCCGGGGCACCGATGGTCAGCAGCCGCACGCTTGGCCTGCACTTCCACCCCCGGAATGGTCTGCACCACCAGGTCCCGGTCATGTTCGACTATTTCCACCTGTCTGTGATCTCAGTGACCGTCCATGCTGCCCTGGTGGCTCTGCAGCAGCCCTTGATCAGGTATGAAGTTTGGAGGCAGCCCTGATATGTGGGACCTACCTTCCATTGCAGGTGTGGTGGAGGGGCAGGGAGTTTTCCAGGAGAGATCAGCACACGCAAGGGAGTTTCTCTAAGGCTGCAGGTTTAAGCTTTGGTTCTCACTGAGGAGCATGGGAGAGAGTAAGGAGGAGGTCCCAAGGGGAGACTGGTGTGGGACCCGGAAGTCGAAAACCTGCAAACTATGGCTTACACCAGGAAGACTTGGAGTCTGGCTTCACATTTTTCTAACTGCGCCTTCTTTCAGAAGTCATTTAATGTTCCTGAGCCATATAATCCTCTACAACAGGGATACTAATGTGTATCCCATCTACATAAGATTTTAGTGAATCTCAAATGAAGATAGTGCCAGGCACATGATAGGGGCTTAGTTTTCTTTTTCTTCCCCAAGTAGTTATTTGTTCAAATGTAGAAGGTCTATTTATTTATTTATTTATTTATTTATTCATTCATTCATTCGAGAGGGAGTCTTGCTCTTGTTGCCCAGGCTGGAGTGCAATGGCACAACCTCGGCTTGCTGCAACTTCCGGTTCCCGGGGTTAAGTGATTCTCCTGCCTCAGCCTCCTGAGTAGCTGGGATTACGGGCACCTGCCACCAAGCCCAGCTAATTTTTGTAATTTTTAGTAGACCTGGGGTTTCACCATGTTGGCCAGGCTGGTCTCAAACTCTTGACCTCAGGTTATCCACCCTCCTCAGCCTCTCAAAGTGCTGGGATTCCAGGCATGAGCCACCGTGCCCAGCCCATGCATATGGTTTGATTCTTCCCTTCTGTGAATTTTCCCAGAACATGTTCAAGATCATGTGAACCACTGAGGTTCTATGAATGTCCTAAGTGGAGGGACAGAACTGACAACATGTAGCATATTGTACTGTGCTTGCCTGTCTTCATACCTACTCCGAGCATGGCCAGATCGGTGCATGAAATAATTTCAAAACATTACATATGCACATGGGCAAAAGTTGCATGTGTACAGTGTTTATGCATAGAATGTTGTAGCATGGCATTTCCAAAAGGAATCTTTCCTAATTTCTCTTTTCTGAATGGCTTCTCAGTGCTGAGAGTTTAAGTGCAGGTACAGGAGACTAGAATTTTCACTACGTTTGCTGTTCCTGTCCTGAAGCCCCTGTTCTCTGCTGGGGTCAGAGAGTGGGAAATTAGTTACCCAATCTGACCCATGCCATGTGACCAGGAGCTGGTGCCCCTGGAGGTGTGATCCAGTGACCACATCCATCTGCTGGGTTCCTTTCCTGGCTCCATTATTCTTTTACTCAATGGGTATTTACTGGGGGCCTGCTGTGCTCTAGGAAAAGTGTAAGAGAATATGCAGTACATTCTACTATGGAATATAAAAATACTTTGGAATAGATCTTTCCCTCAGTGAGTTCACAGTCCAATGAAGTGGGCCCATTTGCATTTGTGAAGTTATGCTGTTGTGGTAGAGATTGGTAGAAAATGTTACAATATTCACAGTTACAGAAACAAAGGAGAGCAGACCTGACCTTGGGAAGTGACAGGAGATATAGAATCCAGAAAGCAGCAGAGAGTATTATCATCCTGTGAAGAATATTCCCAAAGGATATTCCCTAGCTCCTAACACACTCCAAGGCTGGCAAATCACGTCCTCAATGCAGAGTTAAGGGCATGATCTGTCTGCCCTCCATGAGGTGAGGCTAGCGAGGTCAGGTCCTGCGATTAGCAGGCTGTCACTGCTGAAGATGAGGCAAGAGAAGGTGACAGACAGCCTGCGGTAGGAAAGGCAGAGCTTCCTGCAGCAGATTCTGGGGCCCTGGGATCAAATTGTTCTTTCATCGGCTGGAGTCAAGACCATCTTATCATCTAGCCCTACCACTTACTTTTTGGGGAATTCTTGGATAAGTCACCTAACTTTTCTAGCGTCTGTTTCAACATATAAGTCAATGAATGAGTCAAAGTAATTTCCATTTATTTTATTTTATTTTTATTGTTTTTTTGTTTTGTTTTGTTTTTTGAGACAGGGTCTCATTCTGTCTGTCACCCAAGCTAGAGCACAGTAATGCAAATTCAGCTCACTGCAACCTCTGCCAACTGGGCTCAAGTGATCCTCCTGCCTCAGCCCCCCAAGTAGCTGGGACTACAGGCAGGAGCCACCATGCCCAGCTAAATTTTTTTAATTTTTTGTAGAGACAGGGTTTCACCAAGTTGATCATACTGGTCTCAAACTCCTGAGGTCACGAAATCCACCTGCCTCAGCCTCCCAAAGTGCTAAGATTATAGGTGTGAGCCACTGCACCAAGCCGAAAATTTTTAAAAAATGAGATGTGATACTAACCCAACAGGGATGATGAGAAGGTGCAATGGGATGAGGTGTATAGTGCTGCACGTGGCGAAAACATGCTTCCTTCAAGGTGGGTGGCAAAAGCTTTGGCCACTTCTAGAGAGGCCATGTCTGGAAACTCTGAGATAAATCAAGTCTGACATCATTAAAGTCTCAGAGTCCGGCAGAAACACATGTAGACCAAACTCTAATTCTGAGCAATACCTGTTAAGTGAGTGGAGTGGGAACCCAGTGTAGGGTAGGAATTAAAGGGATGGTTTTTAGGGTTAGACAGACCCATGTTGCAAATCTGAGCCCTCTGCTTGTTAACTCTGTTAGTTTGAGCATGTGAGTTTCAGTTTCAGTACATACCAGAACGCTTTTAGAAGGATTAAATGAGACAGCACATGTAAAACCCTTGGCCATTAATTCAGTTGATTGTTATTTAGCACCTCTCGTATTCCAAGCCCTCACCTAGGCCTCATGTCTAGTACATAAAAAGCATTTAATAAATGGTATGTAATCGTTAGCATGGGAAAGAAGCAACTCTACTTCAGGGACATGAGAGAAATCTTCCTAGAAGAAATGGTCTTTGTGCTAAACCTAGAGGACAAGAGACTGTGACAGTGAAAAGTGAATTTGGGATGGTAAATTGGAGTTACAGTTTAATACAGTAATTAATGACACATTAAAGAATTGAGAATTTGTTTATTGTATAAAAAGGAGGCACTGAATGTTTTCAGCAGGAGAGTTACCCGGTAAGATCTATGTTTTGTAAAGACTCCAGCAGCTTTGAGTTGGTTAGACTGGAAGTTACATCAGATTAGAGGCCAGTTTGTTAATGCAAAGTGTTTATGCCAACTGAAAGGGCAGAGAGCAGGTGTATTAGTCTGTTCTCACTCTGCTGTGAAGAAATAATTGGCACTGGGTAATGTATAAAGGAAAGAGGTTTAACTGACCCACAGTTCCACAGTGCTGGGGAGGCCTCAGGAAACATATAATCATGGTGGAAGTGGAAGAAAACACATCCTTCTTCACATGGCAGCATCAAGGAGAAGTGCTGAGCAAAAGGGGAAAAGCCCTTTATAAAACCATCAGATCTTGTGAGCATTCACTCACTATCACAAGAACAGCATGGAGGTAACTGCCCTCATGATTCAGTTACCTCCCACCAGATCCCTCCCACCACATGTGGGGATTATAGGAACTATAATTCAAGATGAACTCTGGGTAGAGACATAGCCAAACCATATCATTTCACCCTGATCCTTTCCAAATCTCATGTCCTTACATTTCAAAACACAATCATGCCTTTCCAACAGTCCCCCAAAGTCTTAATTCATTTCAGCATTAACCCAAAAGTCCAAGTCCAAAGTCTCAACTGAGACAAGGCAAGTCCCTTCTGCCTATGAGCCTGCAAAATCAGAAGCAAGTTAGTTATTTTCTAGACACATTGAGGGTATAGGCATTGGGTAAATATATCTATTCCAAATTGGCCAAAACAAAGGGGTTACAGGTCCCATGCAAGTCCAAAATCTAATAAGGCAGTAATTAAATCTCAAAGCTCTGAAATAATCCCCTTTGACTCCATCTCTCACATCCAGGTCATGCTGATGCAAGAGGTGAGCTCCCATGACCTTGGGTAGCAATGCCCCTTGATTTTGCAGGGTACAGTCTCCTCTACTGGTTGCTTTCATGGGCTGATGTTGAGTGTGGCTTTTCCAGGCACATGGGGCAAGCTATCAGTGGATCTACTATTCTGGAGTCTGGAGGATGGTGGCCCTCTTGTCATAGCTCCATTAGGCCATGTCCCAGTGGGGACTCGTGTGGGAGTTCTGACCCTGTATTTCCCTTCTGCCCTGCCCTAGCAGAGATTCTCCATGAGGGATCTGTTCCTGCAGCAAACTTCTGCCTGGACATCCAGGAGTTTCCATATAGCCTCTGAAATCTAGGCAGAGATTCCCAAACCTCAATTCTTGACTTCTGTGCACCTGCAGGCTCAACATCAAGTGGAGGCTGCCAAGGCTTGAGGCTTACACCCTCTGAAGCCATGGGCTGAGCTATACCTTGGCCCCTTTTAGTCACAACTGGAGCAGCTGGGACACAGGGCACCAAGTCTCTAGGCTGCGCACAGCAAGGGGGCCCTGGTCCCAGGTCCTCAAAACCATTTTTTCTTCCTGGGCCTCTGGGCCTGTGATGGGAGGGGTTTCCAAGAAGGTCTATGGAATGCCCTAGAGACATTTTCCCCATTTCCTTGGTGATTAACATTGGGTCCCTCATTACTTATGCAAATTTCTGCAGCAGGCTTGAGTCTCTTTCTAGAAAATGGGTTTTTCTTTTCTATTGCATCATCAGGCTGCAAATTTTCCAAACTTTTATGCTCTGTTCCCTCTTGAAAGCTTTACCACTTAGAAATTTCTTCCGCCAGATACCCTAAATCATCTCTCTCAAGTTCAAAATTCCACAGATCTCTAGGGAAGGGGGAACATGTTGCCAGTCTCTTTATTAAAGCATAGCAAGAATCACCTTTGTTCCAGTTCCCAAGAAGTTCCTAATCTCCATCTGAGACACCTCACCCTGGACTTCATTGCCCTTATCACTATCAGCAATTTGGTTAAGGCCATTCAACATGTCTCTAGGAAGTTCCAAACTTTACCACATCTTCCTGTCTTCTGAGTCCTCCAAGCCTCTAGGAAATTCCAAACTTTCCCACATTTTCCTGTCTTCTTCTGAGCCCTTCAAATTGTTCCAACTTCTGCCTGTTACTCAGTTCTAAAGTCACTGCCACATTTTGTGGTACCAGTTTACTGTATTATTCCATTCCTATACTGCTATAAAGAAATACCCAAGGCTGGGTAATTAATAAAGAAAAGAGGTTTAATTGACTCACAGTTCTGCTGGGCTGAGGTAGCCTCAGGAAGCTTACAATCATGGTGGAAGGGGAAGCAAACATGTCCTTCTTCACATGACAGCAGCAAGGAGAAGTGCTGAGCAAATAGGGGAAAGCCCCTTATAAAACCATCAGATCTCATGAGATGGAACTCACTGCAGGAGAACAGCATGGAGGTAACCACCCCCATGATTCAATTACCTCTCACTGGGTCCCTCGCACAACATGTGGGTATTACAAAAACTACAATTCAAGATGAGATTTGGGTGAGGACACAGTGAAACCATATCAGCAGGCTTCACTCCCATTTTATAACGGGGGCCCTGATACTATCCTAATGAGAATTTGGGAATCAGAAATCTTAGTAAAATGTTTAACCTTCCGACCGAAAGAGTCTTGCAAGTTTGTCTGCAGAAACCTTGGTGGAGTGAAACACAGATATAAATTCACAGTAAGGGCTAGATTTCTCCAGGGATGGGGGTAAAAATAGAACTGTCTTCTGTCTTCTGTCTTCTGGATTTTGCAGGAAGAACTTCTATCAGTTGGATCACAGCAACTGGAAACAAAGGGAACCCTTTAAGCTTGTGGGAAATGCCTGTCAAATAGGGCAAGCACTAACTTTTCCAGAAAAGTGGTTAAATCCAATTATCATGAAACAGGTGTGAAATTAACATTTAACCTCCAAAACCCCTTAGCCTTCACTAAAACAAGTTGAAGCAAAGAATCCATTTTTAACTCCCAAATGGATATGATTGGATTTCACTTGAGGGATTCAGATCCACCAGAAAAGCTAATTAAGTAAATAACAAGTTATTTTAGTTGTTAATCTGCAGTCTGTCCAGTGAATGTGCCAGGAATATCCACATACACACTTTCTACTTTTCTTGTGGATGTTCCTTTTATCCATCTTCCAGGTAAATTATAGAGTTTCTTCAACTTGCAATTCAAAAGAAATCAGAACAGTGATTCTATTTTATTATATGTGTGGTATTAACAACAGATAGCTCCTAGCATTGATGGAAGCCTTGCTGCTTGCCAGACACTGTACTGGAAGCTGCCCCTAGCTTATCCCATGGGACCCCCACAACCACCAAATGGCTAGAGTGCTGGTATCAAACTTTCTGACAGGAAGAAGCAGAGTAGGGAGATTAAAAACTTGCCTTAGGTCACACAGCCTTTAGGGAGTTGAACCCTGAGAGGCTGGCTTTATTGCCCCCTCGCTGATTGGCCATACTCTGAGGATCATCTCTAGACAAATTCTTTTTATTATTATTATTATTATACTTTAAGTTCTAGGGTACATATGCATAATGTGCAGGTTTGTTACATATGTATACTTGTGCCATGTTGGTGTGCTGCATCCATCAACTCGTCAGCACCCATCAACTCGTCATTTACATCAGGTATAACTCCCAATGCAATCCCTCCCCCCTCCCCACTCCCCATGATAGGCCCCAGTGTGTGATGTTCCCCTTCCCAAGTCCAAGTGATCTCATTGTTCAGTTCCCACCTATGAGTGAGAACATGAGGTGTTTGGTTTTCTGTTCTTGCGATAGTTTGCTGAGAATGATGGTTTCCAGCTGCATCCATGTCCGTACAAGGACACAAACTCATCCTTTTTTATGGCTGCATAGTATTCCATGGTGTATATGTGCCACATTTTCTTAATCCAGTCTGTTACTGATGGACATTTGGGTTGATTCCAAGTCTTTGCTATTGTGAATAGTGCTGCAATGAACATACATGTGCATGTGTCTTTATAGCAGCATGATTTATAATCCTTTGGGTTATATACCCAGTAATGGGATGGCTGGGTCATATGGTACTTCTAGTTCTAGATCCTTGAGGAATCGCCATACTGTTTTCCATAATGGTTGAACTAGTTTACAATCCCACCAACAGTGTAAAAGTGTTCCTATTTCTCCACATCCTCTCCAGCACCTGTTGTTTCCTGACTTTTTAATGATTGCCATTCTAACTGGTGTGAGATGGTATCTCATTGTGGTTTCTATTTGCATTTCTCTGGTGGCCAGTGATGTCGAGCATTTTTTCATGTATCTGTTGGCTGTATGCATGTCTTCTTTTGAGAAATGTCTGTTCATATCCTTTGCCCACTTTTCGATGGGGTTGTTTGTTTTTTTCTTGTAAATTTGTTTGAGTTCTTTGTAGGTTCTGGATATTAGCCCTTTGTCAGATGAGTAGATTGCAAAAATTTTCTCGCATTCTGTAGGTTGCCTGTTCACTCTGATGGTAGTTTCTTTTGCTGTGCAGAAGCTCTTTAGTTTAATTAGATCCCATTTGTCAATTTTGGCTTTTGTTGCCCTTTTTAGACATGAAGTCCTTGCCCATGCCTATGTCCTGAATGGTATTCTTTTTACCTCGTTTGCCTCGGAAATTGCTCTCCTGCACACACTGGCCTGAATTTTCCTGCATTGTATTACATCTGTTGGTTTCCTTTGCTCTCTAGACAAATGTCTTAAGGTGAAGGCTGTGCCTTAATCATCTTATCATCCTAGCACCTAACCCACTGCCTGGCGTATGGTATGGGCCTAATACATATTTGAATAAATGAATTAAACAGAAATATAATTCTAAATTTATTTTCCTGTCAATATTTTAAGCAGGAACCTGGATCTCTTGGATTAAGCCCTTCCACAAATGTTTCTTAAGCACCCATAGTGAAGATGGTGAAGATGTCACCTGGGGCTATTTATTGTCAAGACTCTCTTTGCCATCAGAGACTTTAAATTTTACTGAGGGACTAAAACATGCCTAGAATATAGTATCCACAATATGACAAAACATCCATTGGAAAAGAAATTGAATAGAAGAGATCTAAAAAAGAATACGAGAATGAGTAAACATTATTGGTATATCAATTGATGAAAACCAAACAGGTAAAGATAGAGGAAGATGATCATAAACTCAAATATGATAAATTTGAATAATCACACATCTTTTCCTAATCTCCTTTGATCCTGACATTGATCATTGCCATCACATGTCCATTAATCTTTGGATTGCAGAGCTGGGCAGGAACTGCGCATTTGTGAGCTGAGTAGGTTATGGTCTTCCCAATTAGCGTTGACACAGTGAGTGCTTTCTGGCTTATGACAGTCTTTGACATCGTATTAGACTCTTGTGTGGATCATGGAGGAAGATGGTTTATGCTTTTCCACAGAAGAAAAGAGGTCCAGGGAGTGGGATGAGGGGGTGGAAGGAGCAGTGACAGGACTCAGACCTTGTCCGGTCAGAGTTGCCCCTGAAACTTCTGGAGCCCATGCCACCTTCCCCTCTAGTGATATAAGCTTGGAGCTCTGCTTCAGTGTTTCTTACAGGTATGTTGTTGGTATTCAGGGTGGGCATTTACATGCACACGTTGTAGGATGTGTATCATCTTTGACTTTCAAGCTTACATGCCAGTTATACCCTCTTTATTATCAAGACATCCACAAATGTCACATGCAAACACCTCCTGGGGGTGAACTACTCCTAAATGACTTATCCCAAAGGCTTCACAGGAACACCCCTCAAAGGGGCTGAGTTAATGGCACCATCACTTTCTTTACCTCCTTTTTCACCCTTTCAATTATCTTTCATTTAGTTTTACTCGTCCAGGAAGAGGCTCCTGGCTTGGTAAAGGTGGCCCAGACACCGGACAAGAACAGTCTATCATTTCTCTGGAAAACTTGGTCTTTGGAGCTGGATACTGCAAGCCGACTTCCTCAGAGGTAAGGCCTGCGTGGGGCAGTTGCTTCAAAACTTTCAAACTTTACTTTGCAGAGTGTATGTTCTATGAGATTCATGCTTCTTTGAAACATCCCCTTCAGAGATTTTTGCTAATTTAACCCTTCCTTTCACCATCTTCCCACCTCTTCTTTTTATCACTACAAGCTCTATCAGAAATATTTCTAAGGCCAAGCCCTGGGATAGATACAAGGAATATGGTCTTCATATGATACTTCTTATATGTGGTCTCTTGGAAGAATACGGTTCTCTGTAGGTCAGGAGGCTGTGCTGTGAGGGGGCCACTCAGACTGTGTGATAACATTGAAAGCCATGCCTGCTTTCAAAACCTAGCTCCCACTTTCATTTGTGCACTCTCTGAACATCAGTTTTCCCACCTGTAGAGTGGGCTCCCCAATAGCTAATAATCTCATGAAGTGTTATATGTACCCAAATGTTGTAATGAATGTAAAGTTCCTAGCCCGGTATCCAATACTCACTAGCTGCTGACTATACATATCCTGTCCTTCTCCTTGTTCTTTTATCCCAAGAAACAACCCTTACTCTTCTGTGATGTGCAGGGCTTTAACTACACAGGGTATGATTCTGCTCATTTCTCCTGAGCCAGTGTGTGCTGTGTTTTTATTAGTGGTCTACTCATAAATAACCAGCCTGTATTGTTCAGGATTCTCCAGAGAAACAGGACCAATACAGCCAATAGGATACACACATACACACACACACACACACACACACACACACACAGATTTATCATAAGTAATTGATTCACATGATTTTGGAGGCTGAGAAGCCCCCAAATCTTCATCCAGCAAGCTGGAGACCCAAGAGTACAGATGGTATCATTCCAGTCCAAGGCTAAAGGCCTCAGAACCAGGAAAGCTGGTGTTATAAGGCCCATTCCAAGTCCAAGTCCAAAGGCAGGAGAAAACTGATGTCCTAGATCAAAGACAATAAATAAGAGACAGTTTTCTCTCACTCAGTCTTTTTGTCCTATTCAGGCCCTCAGTGGATTGGGTGAGGCCCATTCATGTTAGAGAGGGTTATCTGCTTTATTCAATTGACCAGTTCATCCAGACATACCCTCACAGGCTTACCCAGAATAATGTTTGACCAAACATCTGGGTGCCTTGTGGCCCAAGTAAATTGATACATAAAAGTAACCATCACACTAATAGTAACCATCACTACTAATTTCTGAGTAGCCCACATTATGTGTTAAACTGTCCATGCCCAGTCAGCCCCACAAAAGAGGTGCTCTATCCTCATATACAGTCAGGCTCTGTGCACAAACTGTTCAGAATATTAGGTAATGCATTCAGCTGGCTCTCCCGTGATGTCATCTTTGCTAGCTCTGAGACCCAGCCAGGAGGTCTGGTGGCAAAAACTGCCCAAGTCGTGTCTTCATCTGGTCCAAGCTGCTGTGTCACGCGATTTTATGGTCTTGAGAAGCAAAGAAAAGAGTGGTCAAGAGCCTGCTGAGAGGACCTGAGGCCAGAAAGGGGTTCTATGTGATGGAAGGAGCAGATTTTAGAGCCAAATAAGACCAGTTCCAGGGTAGACTCCAACGACTTGTAGATGCAGAACTTCAGTCAACCACTGAGCTTCTCAGAACCTGATATCCTTAGCGCTGATGTAGGGCCCAGAAGATAGGAACTGAATGAGTAAGAAAGCGAGTGGAAAGCAGTGAGCCCTGTAGCATGTCGTTGGACTATCCCTGCTGCGGGTCTTTTGCACCAGGACCACCACTGAGGCAGAGCTCCCCATGGTCGGCTGAAGCCTTCGCAGTGACTAAATCACATTTCAGCTTCTCCCTGTGTCCAGCCTTCCTTCCTTCAGCCCCCATGTGGGCTGGCACCTAGAGTTTCAGTAGACCGCATGTGGAGACTGAGGAGCCTCAGAGCCAGGGCTGGCCCTCAGAACCTCAGTAATCTACTGCCTGAAAATCTTCCACTCAGACTGTTTTCCAGGGAATGTAGCCTGGGGCGTTAGGGGATGTCATTGGTCACAGATCAATTCAGAACACTTTCAACACTCATCTCCCAAGCCAAGGGCCTTTGCCGAGGCTGCCACAGGAGCTTATGAAGATGACTACAAGGTTTCTGTCCTGAAGGACTCTGATGTGCAACTCCCCGCACACCCTCCAAGACCTTGTTAGATGCCACCGCTAATGTGAAAGTACTCTCTGATTTTTTAAAAAGAAATACTTCCTCTTCAATTCTCTAGGCATTTCTTTTTTTTTTTTTTTTTTTTTTTTTTTTGAGACGGAGTCTCGCTTTGTCGCCCAGGCTGGAGTGCAGTGGCCGGATCTCAGCTCACTGCAAGCTCCGCCTCCCGGGTTTACGCCATTCTCCTGCCTCAGCCTCCCGAGTAGCTGGGACTACAGGCGCCCACCACCTCGCCCGGCTAGTTTTTTGTATTTTTAGTAGAGACGGGGTTTCACCATATTAGCCAGGATGGTCTCGATCTCCTGACCTCGTGATCCGCCCGTCTCGGCCTCCCAAAGTGCTGGGATTACAGGCTTGAGCCACCGCGCCCGGCCTCTCTAGGCATTTCTGTGTCCCTCCTTCACTGGGCTCTGAGTGGCTGGGAATAGAAACCTCCTCATTCAGCTCCCCATCCCTAGGGCCAACACCATGCCCGCCATACTCAGTGCTCAATAAAAGTGTGGGGAATGAATGATATAAATGTGTGAATCCTGTTCATGTAGGAAGCTGAGCAGCAAGACACTGAGGCCACACGGACCATCCGTTGCTTCACACGGCAGGAGCCAGCAACAGGCTGCAGGAGGCAGCTGTGGAACGAGGGGCATCTCCGCTGACGTGTGCGTGCCCAGCTCAGAACATTAGACCTGGTGTGGGGTGGGATGGAATGGGACACATGATAGACCATTTCAGTCCACCAGACTCTATTACAGATGACACATCTGAGCATGGCCCAGCCAAATTTCTATCTCTGAGACTGTCACGATGTGGTAGAAAGCAGACTCTGGTTACAAATGCCCGCTATGGTAAATGCTGTGTGACTTGGGGGAACTCATTCACTCTTGTGGAAACTTAGTTTTCTTAACTGTGAAATGGGATCACATCTACCTTCTAGGGAGGATTTCAGAAGTTAATGTGTGTAAAAACACCACAGAAATAGACTTAGGCCCATGATACAGTATAGCATTTCTTTTTATTTCTCTTCTTGGCTATTTTTGGGGATGTGTGTCAAAGCAGACATCCCTGTCTTTTACCAGAGTCAGATAAAATGGTTTATTTGTGAGTGCTTAGCTTTGAACTTGCTCACGGAGTTGAGCTCAATGGGTTATTTTCAGGACTTGATTCTTTTCCTGTGCATTTTCTATTTGATTCGCATCCAATTATGCAGATTCAGTGCTGTGCACCCACCCTGTGCCTTCCCACCAGAGAAGTGCTGCCAAGCAAAGAATAAAATCCACTCCTTCCACCTCCCCTGGGAGCTCTGTATCCAAATCCCTGAGAAGCCCAGCGCATTAACAAATAACACTGGAATCCGCACAGATTGCAGCATCAGCTGGAAGGATTAGAGAACAGGTGCTCCCTTCAAAATAAGCCTTTCCTCGCAGAGACATTTGCAAAACTGGAGTTTCATAGCAAAACGAGCTGATTGGCATAAAAAATCACAGGGAGGTGAGGGTTGCTGCGACAGGCCATGTCTTTTTCTCATTAGCCCCGGCCCCTCTCCCCTCGTGGCCTCTGTTCTTTCCTGCAGCACCTTTGACATCTAGACATTCCACATTTAGAGTTGGTGGAACAAGTACTTATATTCCCTCTGCATCTGAAACCAGCAACTTCACACTAGGGGAATTATTTACCCTCTTTGACTCATGGCTTAGCTGTCAAAGGAGATACTAATGCCTGGCTCACAGGGTGCTGAGAAGATGAAATGAAATAAGCTTATAAAGGCCTTGCGCATAGAGCCTGACACAAACATGCCCAATAAAAACCTCCTGCTGAAATTATTTTTTCTGTTATTTATCCACATAATTAAATCAAATGTTACTCCATGAGCTCCAATGCAGCCTTGTGGTGAGACATTGAGTGAAGGGTCTGCCATGTGGTTTTCCTCAGTGCCAACCTGCTGTGTGACATTCAGCCAGGCACCTACCCTTTCTGGGTCTCAGTTTCTCAAGGTATAGAGAGACAATTGGATATGATCACCCCGGAGGCCTCCTTTAGCCCTTTGTGTGCTGTTTTTAATTGTGATACCCCTGACACTGCCTGGTCCAGTTGGGGGCAGTTGGCACATGCGCGATGTGTTACTTTCTCCCGAGTAACAGAACCGATAAGTTGTACGTGTGTGTGTGAATGTGTTTGCGCGTGTATATTTTAAGATTTTAAGAAATTGGGTCACGCACTTGTGGAGGCTGGCACGTCTAAAGTCTACAGGGTAGGCTGGCAGGCTGGAGACCCAGGGAAGAGTTGCCATCCAAGTCTGAATGCCGTCTGCTGGCAGAATTTCTTTTTCTTTGGGGAAAGTCAGTCTTTTTCTACTGAAAGGTCTTCAACTGACTGAACAGGGCCCACCTATACGACGGAGGGTTATCTGCTGTACTCAAAGTCTAATGATTTAAATATTAATTTCCTCTAAAAGATACCTTCACAGAAACATCTGTAATGTTGGACCAAATACCTGGGTTTTGTGACCTGACCAGGTTGAGACATAAATAGCCATCACAGCTGATGAATACTCAGGCTCTGACAGACTGTCATTAAAGATCAAGGACTCAGGCTGGGTGTGGTGGCTCAAGCCTGTAGTCCCAGCACTTTGGGAGGCCAAGGCAGGCAGATCACCTAAGGCCAGGAGTTCAAGACCAGCCTGGCCAACATGGAGAAACCCTGTGTCTACTAAAAATACAAAAATTAGCTGGGTGTGTTGGTGGACACCTGTAATCCCAGCTATTCAGGAGGCTGAGGCAGGAGAATCACTTGAACCCTGAAGGCGGAGGTTGCAGTGAGCCGAGATCGTACCACTGAACTCCAGCCTGGGTGACAGAGTGAAACTCTGTCTCCAAAAAAAAATCAAGGATCCAGTTACTCAGAGTGAGGTGCAACCTGTTCTTCCCCAATAAAGTCTGCACACTCCTTTTCTTTTCGCTGACATAAGGAGGGCTGTTCCTTCATCCAAGGGAGGAATGGCAGCCTAGTGGGGAGACACGGACTTTAGGGAGATTTCTTTGTCTTCATACCTCCATTTCCTTGGGCAGGAGCTTTAGTACACGTGCTCATTTATTCATCAGCCATTTATTTCGTGCCTACTGTGTGCTAGGATCTGTGAGCTGCAGGGGCTAAGACAATGTATAAAAACTCAGTGCCAACCCTTAATGGATCCTGTGAGTCATTCACCATGTTGTACATGAAACAATTGTTGTACATGAAATAATTGAAAATTACACATTTCACAACAGTGTGAAAAGTGTGTTACTGATCATTTCAAATCATATTTTTGAGCATCTACTTTACATCAAATATGCTGGTAAGCCACTTATGTGCACGGACTCCTTCAATTCACAGAATGGCCCTTTCATATTTTCTTTTACAAATGAAAACATTGAAACTGGGAGAGGTTAAGTATGTCACTGCAGCCACACAGCTGAGCAGGGACCAAGCTGGAGTTTTAAATCAGTGAGCCTGATGCCATCTCCTCATCCCCATCAGTAACCATGATGTGAATGTTTAACCAAAGAAGGTTGTGATACCTTTTGTCCTTCTTTGGAAGGACTTGATAATATTCTAGTGTGTATGTGGGTGTGTGTGTGTGTGTGTGTGTGTGCGCACGCGCGTGTGTGCGTGTGTTCTTTATCCATTTATTCATTGATGAGCATTTAAGTTGTTTCCACATTTTGGCTTTTGTGAATAATGTGCCAGTGAACATGGGAGTGCCGATTTCTCTTGGAAATCCTGATTTCAAATATTTTGGATATATATCCAGAAGTGGGACTCCAGACTCTAAGCTCCACCAGAGCTTAGGGTGTGTTTCTAATTTATTTACCTATGTGTGCCTGGCACATGACAGATGGCCACGAAGCCTTTGTTGAGTAAATGAGTGTTGGATGCCTTGGAATCTGAGAACATCTGAACGCAGAAGAACAAAAGCACTTAGGGTGTCAGGCATTTGACTTTCCCAACAGGCCTGTTTCCAGCCTGCACGTTGAGCCTCCCAGTGCCTTGGCTCACCCGTGGAGATCATAAGTTCGGCCCTGCGGTGGGGAGGGTGTTCTGCTAGAGCACCTTTCTCCGAGATGAATGTGCTGGCCAACAAAGTGAAATCCGCCTTCCTTTGTTTTACTTTGAAGATGGTTTCCCAGACAGAGGAATGCATGTCATTGAGAAAACGTACAAGGTTGCCACTCTGAAGCTGTCTTTAAGTCGAATTGCAGAGAATTGTAGAACGATATCTTCCTCAAAGTGAGTAACGCTCACACTGGACAAGAGGATGTGCTTAGCTTTATAAGGCTCCTTCCATGCCGAGCCTTGTGCCGTGACAACCCCTTCTCCTCTGATGGGAGGTGTGTGTCTGGCAGGGCAGGGTGGGGAGGGGGAGCTGAGGCACAGAGCTGCCTCTCAGGCAGAAATCTTATTTCTCCTACATAGGCTCTTCTTTTTATTCTCTTATACCCATTTCTATTGGATTCTTTGCACTTTGCCCTTTCTTTGAATATGCCCTTGCTTGTTATTGTGAACACCCTCATATTCTTTTCATGAGGACGTAGAGTCACATATGTAAGACACAGACATGCATAATTATCATTAAACATGTCATTATGTTGTTTCTGGACGGTGACATCTCTTTGAGCAGAGATGCTGCCATTGGTTTATTCACTAATCAAACATTAATCAAGCATTAACGCTGTCTCAGGCACTGTGTAAGGGGTTCGTGATGCAGCAATGGAAATGGCAGTCTTCATCCGAGCCTGGTGTAGCATATTCATTTCTAGAGCCCTCAGTGCCCATTAGTTTCCTACACATTGCGGGTGCTCAGTTAGTGCTGAATCAGTGAGGTGAGGAGATAGAGACTTATATCTTCTTATATCTACAATGAGTGGCCACAGTAGATGTAGCCAGGTCTACAGTACTAGCTAGGGTCTACAGTACTTTTTAAGGACCAAAGGAATGTTTTAATTTCTTTTAAAATCAGAAAATAATAAGGAATGTGGTCCAGTCTGAATTATATTCACCTTTATACAAACAGGTGCAAAAATATAATTTTAAGTACTTGTTTTATGGATGAAGGAGGCCTATGAAGGCAAAGGTGCCTGGGGCCCACAAAAGTCATAATTCAGTTCTGAGAGCAATTATTATTATCCCTCGTTATCGTCTCTTGATTATAGACATAGAAAAATTGAGCCCAGTGAGCCTAGAGGACTTCCCCAAGGCTTGAAGATGTGAACCTAGAACTCAGTCCTCTCTGGCCCCAGGCTTTGCTAACACTCATTGCGGCAGCATGGCTTCCTGCACACGGAGTGTGCCACAAGGACATTTGTACACCGATGAAGTAGCTGAATGCAAGAGGTGCCGCTGTTTGACATTTGTGAATAATATGCTTTAAGGTTAACTACCTAGAGAAGGACCAAAGTTACCAGAAAAAAAAATGTCTTTCAGGTTCATCCCTGTGGTTACATGTGGCAAGATTTCATTCTTTATTAAGACAGAATAATATTCCAGTGTGTATGTGTATACAGATATGTTTTTCTTCATCTATTCATTCATTCATAGACATGTAAGTTGTTTCCGTATCTTAGCTATTGTGAATGACGCCGCAATGAACAAATGAGTGCAGATTTCTTTTGGAGATTCTGATTTCAAATGTTTTGGATATATATTCAGAAATTGGATTTCTGGATCACATAATAATTATATTTTTAGCATTTTGAGAAGCCACCATATTGTTTTTCATAGTGGCTGCACTATTCTACATTTCTATCAATGTTGTACAACGATTCAAGTTTCTCCATGTTCTTGTCAACACTTATCTTTCATACTGTTGTCAACACTTATCTTTCTTTTACAAGATAACTGTTGACAAGTTTAATTCATTTGAGTCTTTTAATGCAAAAGTCAACAGTATTGCTTACTTATACACCATCCTTTTTATTACTGAAAATTGCTTTGTTCCGTCTCATCAGCCTTCTGATGCCTTGCTCCTCACCAGTATTGGTGGGCATGATGAGAGATGTCACGTGGTGACAATGAGGTGTGAAGTGATATCTCATTTTGTTTTTTATTTGCATTTTCTTAATAATTAGTGACGCTGACTATCATTTCATATGCCCATTTGCCACTTGTATGTCTTCTTTGGATAAATGACTATTCAAGTCCTTTGCCAATTTTAAAAATCAAGTTTATTTATTTACTTATTTATTTGTTGTTGTTATTGTTGTTGAATTATAGGAGTTCCTTATGTTTTTTGGATATTAACCCCTTATTGGATATATGGTTTACAAATAGTTTTCTTCTATTCTGCAGGTTGCATTTTCACTCTGTTGATTGTTTCCTTTGCAGTGCAGATACTTTTTAGTTCCGTGTAGTCCTGGTCATCTATTTTTGCCTTCCTTGCTGTTCATTTGGTGTTGTATCCAAGAAATCATTGCCAAGATTAATGTCATGAAGCATTCCCGTTATGTTTTCTTCTAGGAGTTTTACAGTTTGGGGTCTGATGTTTAAGTGTTTAATCCATTTGAGTTGATTTTTGTATATGGTGTAAGATATTGGTCCAATGTCATTCTTCTATGTGTGGCTATCCAGTTTTCCCATCATCATTTGTTACGAAGGCTGTCATTTCCCCATTGTGTGCTCTTAACACCTTATCCAAGATCAGTTGATTGTATATGAGTTGGTTCATTTCTTAGTTTTCTATTATTATGTTAAAACCACTTTATTGAGGTATGAGTGACATAAAACCTGTACGTATTTAGCGTCTACAATTTGGTGAGTTTGGATGGGCTTGCAGTTTGATTCAGTTGGTCTATATATCTGCTTTTATGCCTTTACCATATGTTTTAATTACTATAGCTCTGCAATATATTTTGAAATCAGGAAGTGTGATGCCTGCAGCTTTGTACTTCTTTCTCAAGTTTACTTTGGCTATTTGAGATCATTTGTAGTTCCATATGAATTTTAGTACTATGCACAGTGACATCAACTAGTCACAGAACAACAAATACTACAGGGTTCCATTCATATGAGGTATCTAATATAGTCAAGCTCATAGAAAAAGATAGTATAATAGTGGTTGACAGTGGTGAGGGGGAAAGTGGGAGGTTGCTGTTCAATGGTTATAAAATTTTAGTTATGTGAGATAGATAAATTCTAGATATCTGCTAAACAATATTGTGCCTATATTAAAAATACTGTGTTGAACACTTACGATTTTGTTTAGAGGATAGATTTCAAATTAAAAGTTTTTACTAGAATTTTAAAAAATGAAATAAAAAATAATTTACCAAGAAAACATAAAAACACAAGTTAAAGAAAAAAACTTGTATAGTTAAAAAAGGTATTTCATAACTTCTACTATTTTAAGAATTAAGATGTCAAGCACTTTTGCATTTTCCCCCATTAGAATTATAAAATTTTAAAATTTATCTTTTAAATGATTGCTTGATTTAATAAAATCCTGCAAGATAAATATAAGTTGCTATACCGTACACACACTAAGGGGTGCTTTGAGTAAATGGTGCATTACATCAATCTGCATATGAACCCAACATATTTCCACAGGTCATTTTCATGAATCATATAAATCAGTAAAAATGGGCCTTTAATGCAATGGTCTACAGTATTGCTAAGTTATACATCACCCTTTTCTATTACTGAAAATTGCCTTGTTCCACATTGTCTGCCTTCTGAATCCTTGCTCCACACCAGTATTTCTGGGCATGATGGAGATGTCACATGGTGACAGTGAAGCACTGGAATTCCTTTCCAGGCAGTCCATGACTCCCCCACTGTGTCCCTGGAGCCCAGCATGGCTCACGGTGCATGACAGACATGAAGTAGATACATACTGAGTGAGTACAAGGTGACAGAGAAGCAGGACATAGAGCAAGAATGGTGGCTTTGGAGTAAGGAAACCTGGTAGGGCTAAGCTTGGGTTTTCCCATGGATTAACTGTGAGAGCTTGAGTGAGCCATTTAACCATTTGGATCCTGTTTCTTCTTCTTTTCTTGATGGGAGGATGAAATCTTCTTAACCTATAAGATTTATGTGGGACTCAGGAAGGGTAAAGTATTTCTCCTTTGGGAAATCCCTTTCTCCCCACCCTGTTTTTTCTCCTTTCCCCATTCTCCCACCCCGGGATGCTGTGATGGTGACACTACAAACCCATGGACCTTGTAACATAAGTATGTCAGGTAAATGTAGTGAGCATTTATTTATGTTTGGCTCTCTGCTGTATATTTTTAATATACCTCCTCACACCTGCCTGAATATACTCACATTATATAGTTGAAGAAACTAGAGCTCTAATAACTTAAGCAAATTGGCCAGGATCAGACAGTTGATTCCTGGCAGGGCTGGATGTGACTCCAGATCTGACTGTGTCCAATACTTGTTTTTTGTCCACTTGGAGTCACTTTTCACCTGCTCACCTCCTTTCATCTTCCTGGTAAGTTGGAAGCCATATCTGTCACATTCTGTACCTAGCACAGAGTCATCAGAAATAGGTGTCTCCTTAATAAAAAGTTATTTAGTATTTGCTCTTTTTTGCAGTTAGCGTAGCTGAGTCTAAGCCATTTATTGTGCACTCATGTGTTGTGGACAATGGTTATGTTAAAACTCTCAGGGCTAAGGATGAGTGCGATGGTGGTGAACAAGTCTGCCTGGTCCCTACTCTCATGGAGTTTACAAATTAGCCATTTAAAAAAATCTTGGCCAGCAGCGGTGGCTCACGCCTGTAATCCCAGCACTTTGGGAGGCTGAGGTGGGCAAATCACTTGAGTTCCGGAGTTTGAGACCAGCCCGACCAACATGACAAAACCCTGTCTCTACTGAAAATATTACAGTTAGCTGGGTGTGGTGGCGGGCACCTGTAGTCCCAGCAGCACTGGGAGGCTGAGGCAGGAGAATTGCTTGAACCCGGTAGGCGGAGGTTGCAGTGAGCTGAGATTGCACCACTACACTCCAGCCTGGGTGACAGAGCGAGACTCCGTCTCAAAATAAATAAAAACATATATAAATATAAAATAAAATAAAAATAAAAAATAAAATAATAAAATAAATTAGAAATTATCGAAAAAGTAACTTCATGTAACCTGTATATGAAAAGCCAAGCAACAAAGCAGATTTTAAAACTTTGAATGTGTTTACTAGAAGAGACCAGAAACAAATAGATTGACAGTCTAATCAGTCTTTTGAAGAAAATTATATTGTCAAATAAACTACCAACTTGGACTCCAAGAATGTTTGACTCTTTAAGACTGTTATCAACCCTTTGGCCTCTGGTGCTATAGGGCAAGAGGTAGGCATTAAAAAGCATATAGTCCCCAAAGTGTCATGTTCCCACTGTCTACCTCAGAACAGTCCAAGAAGAATAAGAATAATGGTGAACAGCCTCTTAGAAGGAGACTCAGTGGGCACAGCTTACATGAGTCCAAGGGCACGGACCAAGGAATTCCAATCAGTAGCAGAATTTGTGCCTAACCATGAGTCCGTTCCCAGCTCCAGCTAGAGGGCTTTCAATTTGCCTGCCCAGCAGCATTTGAGAACTATTGTAGACCCATGGCTGCTACAAGTGAGGCTTTTCTCCATTCCTCCTAATGGGAGTAATTTTGTCAGTTATCCTCTTATTTTTCTAGTATTGTACATTCTGAAGGGTAGTGAATTTATATGTCCAGGTCTTAGGTTGTTGGACATAAAAGAGTCACATCCAGACCTAATGCCAATACCAGCACCCATCACTCAGGGATTCTGCAGTTTCAGTATGAAGCTGGGACTTCATGAGCCTAGGGCTGTTTCCCTGGAATGTGGTTACTCTAGGTGTGGAAAGAAAAGTGAAATAGATTGTGGCTGATCAGAATGACCATGGTGGCAGAGATTGGCTGTATTCTCATTTGATCTTTACATGCACAATTGCAGACCCATTTTTGAGCCTTTCTTGTAGTTGGTTTGGGGCCATGTGTTTGGACTCTAGCCAGTAGATGCATATCTCATCCCTGAAAAATATTTTATGTGCTACTCTCCACCCCCTTCTGTGGTGCCTTTGTAAGGTGATATGGTTTGGCTCTGTATCTGCATCCAAATCTCACTTTGAATTGTAATAATCCCAAAGTGTCAAGGACAGGTCCAGTTGGAGATAATTGACCCATGGGTGGGGTGGGGAGGAGGGGGCGGGGCGGCAGGAGGACAGGTCCAGGTGGAGATAATTGACCCACAGGGGCGGCTTCCTCCATGCTGTTCTTGTGATAGTGAGTGAGTGCTCGCGAGAGCTGATGGTTTTACAGGGGTCTTCCCCATTCTCTCAGCACTCATTCTCTCTCCTGTCGCCCTGTGAAGAGGTGCCTTTTGCCATGATTGTAAGTTTCTTGAGGCTTCCCCAGCCATGTGAAACTGGGAGTCAATTAAACCTCTTTCCTTTCTCAATTACTCAGTCTCGGGCAGTTCTTTATAGCAGCGTGAGAGCAGACTAATACAGAAGGTGTATGTTAAAATGGCAGCATCACAAAATGGAAGGGCTGAAACACTGACTCCCTGTTTCTTGTAAAACTGCCCACAAAGGCTGCCTTTTCCACAGTGATAACTCAGCTTTTGTGTTGTTACCCACTGAGAGTTTAGGGTTGTTTGTTACTTCAGCACTGTTCTACCTACTCTGACTATAACTATGGGTCTCTGGGGAAAGGCGCGCTAGATGGAAGGACCATATTTATTGAAGGCTGGGAGTCTGATGTGCAAGACATCATTAACATCTGTGTTATGGTCTTGAGATTGTGTATGCTTTGTGAGCTTTAGTTGGAGATGGGTCAGATCATAGAAGGTGTCCAGTGCCAGGCCCAGACACCCTTGGAGATGATTCCTTCAGACTCAGTTTCTAGCGGACCCCATGAAAAAGGTGCCAAAGAGGAGGACATAGCAGGGGCAATGCATGGAAGGAAGATGCAATGGTGTGAACCCCATGAAACTCCTTAAATGACTTCCCCTAGTAATGAGGACAGCCAGAAGCTGACCAACCAGCATTGTGCTGACAGCATTGCTGATTTCCGTGTGAGTGTGGTGTGCACATGCACACACGTGTGAGTGTTCATATAGGGAAACACGGGCACTTTGCAGGAGGGATAAAGCAGTCAACATAAAAGCAGCTGTGCTCTGTTTGGAACCCAATCAGCAGACTAACAGGACACTTTACACCTATTTACTGGATACCCCTGCTGCTCTGTCCTCAGTCTGAAATTGTAGCTGGCCCAGAAAGAACAGATGCTGCAGCTGGATGGCTGAAGAGAATCCTGGGAACCAGGGGGACATCAGGACCTTGTGCTGTAATGCAGCCAGCACTTGCAAGCCTTGCTGTCCTCTTCCTGTCTTCCTCCTTTTCCTAAGTCCCATGCTGGCCTCATGGTACTGCTTGAGAGGCTTAAGAGGAAGAAAAGTCAATTCTGAAGAGCAGCCAGAAGCTGTGGGGGTATATGACATATGCTCCCAGTAAGCCGGCTCAGGGAAGTCTGTCATTCAGCTCAGCCTGTGAAACCTACCTTGTCAAACACAGATCCGCTCCCCGCCAACATATGTCCCTCAACTCCATAGCCTCAAATATCTCCGTGTATTCTTTAACATAAAAATAAACATCAGAAGTCCAACAAATGTGCACTTCTTAGCAGCTCATGAGTGATAAACAACCTTGAATATGGTACTGGGGAATAGGCAGAAAGCACCTGCTCCTGCAGCTGGGGGTGATGCCATAGTTATTAACCAGGAGTGCACATCAAAATCTTCTGGAGAGGATTTGTTAAATTATGCATACCTCAGCTCTACACCTAAAGATTCCGATTCAGCCCAGCTAGAGTGAAGTTTGGATAGCAGTATAAAAAATCTTACCACATAATTCTGATGTCCATCCCCAAATGAGGTCTCTTGGAATGGTCCAAAAGATATAGACTTGAGAGTCAAACACATAGGTCCAAGTTTAGTCCTAGTCGCTCTAGTCCTTGATTTCATCATTTAACTTCTTTGAGCCAGAGACAATGCACACATAAAGTACCCAAGATAGGGTCAGAATGCAGTCACGTGCATGGCTCAGAAACGGATGCTTTTCTGTGTGTATGAAGAAGGCAGTAGAAGCTATAAGGTACAACCTTCTGTATATTCTATTAGGTTGCCTTGATAGCAGGATTAAAGATGTACTACAGAGACATATGACAATAGGCAGTTTTTTTTTCATTGCAGTTCATCTTGCAATTATGCAAGATGAATAAGTTCTAGAAATCTGTTGTACAACATAATGCCTAGCGCTAACAATACTGTATTGTACACTTAAAAATTTGTTGAGAGAGCAGATCTCATATTAAGTGGTCTTACCAAAAAGCAACCACCACCGCTACCACCACCACAGAAAGAAAAAAAAAAAGGAGACAAAATTAAAACACACCAGAAAGCACAAGGAAACTTCTAGATGTGATGGATGTGACTGTTTCCTTGATTGGGGTGATGGTGTCAAGAACATGCGCATATGCCCAGACTCACCAAACTGTACACTTTAAGTTTGTGCAGTTTTTGTATGTCAGTTATACCCCTAATAAAGCTATCAATAATAAATTTAAGAAAACAACAGGACTCTCATAGCATGCCAAAGGTAGGAGCAGTTGTATGCCTAGAGTTTTGCTAATTGGAGTGAGAAATTCTGGATCCAAGGCAGGTCCCAGCAGGGCTGGATAGGATCCTATTCATGAATGTCCCTACTAATGTGCCATTGTCAGCTGCCTGGGCTGCCCTTGATTTGAGGATTCACTTTGTATTTAATTATTTCCCTCCCCCACTCTCAAATAGCTGACTCTGCTCTTATTTCCCAGAAAACACTTTTAAAGAGGATTATTGGTTTGACTAGGGCAAAGATGAGCACCTATATTTGAGCAGAGGTTTTAGCAACAGCCATGTCAAAGGTCACTGGACATCCTAGGGATTGGCTGCCCTTAGGTCACATGTCTGCCCTGATCTGATCAGTTGTGAACTTGGGAGCTGGGGCCACATGGAAGAGAGCATATCTTTCCTGCTGAAGGCAGGACAGTTTGTCATGGAGCATGCTCTGGAGAGGCCAGACTCTGTACAGAAAGCTCTGAGTTAGGGCCGGGTGTGGTGGCTCACACCTGCAATCCCAGCACTTTGGGAAGCTGAGGCGGGCAGATCACTTGAGGTCAGGAGTTTGAGATCAGCCTGGCCAACACGGTGAAACTCCATCCCTACTAAAAATATAAAAATTAGCTGGGCATGGTGGCGGGCGCCTGTAATCCCAGCTACTTGGGAGGCTGAGGCAGGAGAATTACTTGAACCCAGGAGGTGGCAGTTGCAGTGAGCTGAGATTGTACTACCGCACTCCAGCCTGGGTGACGGAGTGAGACTCCATCTCAAAAACAAAACAAACACACACAAAAAGCCCTGAGTTACCCAGGTTCTGTGCAACCACAGGGGCTTTGTACATGCTGCACCCACTTCCTGGACAACCCCTACTCTTTGGCCTTATTCATCCTTCAGATCAGTTTAAAGGTGAATTCCTTGGGAGAGCTTTTCCTGACTCCTAGGTTTGTCAGGTTCCTTTGTCATACATTGTAACAGAATTTTGTTCCTTTCCTTTTGTGCATTTGTCTTAGTTTATAACAGTGACTCTATGTTCTATGAGGGCAGGTGTCATAGATGTTCTTGTTCATCACAGTGTCTCCATGACCTACCATAGTGTTCAACATAAACTAATGCTTGCTATTTGTTTGCAGAATCAATGAAAAAAAAAAATGACATGCGTGCGTGCGCGTGCACACACACATACACGCACACGCACACGCACACGCACAGTGGGTTCCCAGAAAGTTGTATTTTTTTTAGAACTTCAAGGTACTTTATCTCCTAATTTTTCTTGATGACTTGTTATATAGGATAATAATAATGATAAGTTATCCACCTCTAAAACGTGGCTCAAATACTATTTCCTTGCAAAATCTCATGAATTCCAGGTTCCGCTAGGCCCCTGTGGAATGAGCATACACCTTTAATATAACTGGAACTTCTTCCTCCTCTGTGCATAGTATGCAGATCTCCTTTACCAGAACCATGCACCACCACCCTGCCAGTTGCTATGAGGGTTGGTGTTGAAAGCTCAGAGCTTCACCTGTCCCTGCTCACAACTCATGACTGCCTGGCACCTGGGTGTGGAAGACTGCCCACCCCTTGTCTCAAGTTTAACCCAATTACTAATAGAAAATACGTCCTTGCTTAGCATCTGTCCTGACCTACCTTGGTCCCTCAATCATTTTCTTCTGAGAGCAGTGCCTCATTAAACTATGTGCACCAGAATCTGTGTCTCTGACTCTAAGACCATTTGACCTCCAATAGTGTAGGTGTCTATTCTCTGCCCAACCCCTGCACAACACACGTACACATATAGCACCTGAGAATTGAAAAATGTTTTTCTTTTCTTTTACTTTTTTCTTTTATTTTGGCTTAAACAGCAAGCATTTATTTCTCACAGTTTTGTAGGCTGAAAAGCCCAAGATCAAGGCGCCCACAAACCCAGTGTCCAGTGAGGGCTCTCTTTCTGGCTTGCAGATGGCTAGCTTCTTGTTGTACATGGCAGAGAGCAGACAGAGATCCATATATTTTCCTCTTTTTTTGTTGTTCCGTCTAATTTTCTTTCTATTTATTTTTTAATTGACAAATAATAATTGCATATATTTGTGGGCTACAGTGTGATTCTTTTGATCTGTGTATACTTTGTACAGATTAAATCAAGCTAATTAACATATCTGATCTGTCACTCACCAACTTATCCTTTACTTTGTGGTAAGAATGTTTAAAATCTATGTTGTAGCAATTTTGAAATATACATTATCATTAACTGTGGTCACCATGCAGTGCAATAGATCACTAAAACTTATTCCTTCAGTCTAACTGAAACTTTGTACCCTTGAACCAATTTGTCCTTTTTTTTTCATCCCTGCCTTTCCTGTTCTCCCCACCTCTGTCCAGCCAGTGTCTAATAACCACCTTTCTATTTTCTGTTTCTACGAGTTTGACTTTTTTTAGATTCCACATATAACTGGGATCATGCAGGATTTATATATTCTGTGTCTGGCCTATTTAATAATGTCCTTCAGGGCATTAACCTCATCATGAGGGTCCCATCCTCATGACCTAATCCAACTCTAATGACCTTCCAAAGGCCTTACCTCTGAATAAGACTTCAACATATTAGCTTTGGGGAGACACAAACATCAAGTCCATAACATATGCCAACCAGATAATAGTTATATTTTAACTGTTTAGGTGTAGCTACATTGTAGTACTGTTCTTCCATGCCAATTCTTACTCAATGATATGGGACCTTTAGCCACATGTATCTTTAAAATTGTTTTGGTCTTGATTCTGTCTAGCCCCTCTTGCATTGCCTGTGTGTGTGTGTGCATGTGCGCATGCATGAATCCTGTTCTGTATTTGATGCTGGATGACTTCCTGCATTGCTCCATCTCAGCTGGACACCTCCGCCTTCCTGAATATGTTAACTACAGAGCGCTGTCAATTCTTTGGTCTGCAATTATCAATGTTCTTCAACTGTGGTATTTCCCTAGCTTTAGCATTTTTATTTTTATTTTTTTCAACTTTTACTTTAGGTTCGGGGGGCACACGTGCAGCTTTGTTACATGGGTACATTGCATGATACTGAGGTTTGGGGTACAGTTGATCCTGTCACCCAAGCACTGAGCATAGTATGCAACAGTTAATTTTTCAACGCTTGCCCTCCACCCCACACCTCTAGTAGTCGCCAGTTTCTATTCTTGCCATCTTTATATCCATGTGTACCTAATGTTTAGCTCCCACTTAAAAGTGAGAACACGTGACGTTTCTCTGTTCCTGTGTTAATTTGCTTAGGATAATGGCCTCCAGCTATATCCATGTTGCTGCAAGGAAAATAATTTTGTTATTTTTCATGGCTGCATAGTATTCTATGTTATATTTGGACCACATGTTCTTTAATCCATCATTGGTGGCATTAGGTTGATTCCATGTCTTTGCTGTTGTGAATAGTACTACGATGAACATGTGAGTTTAGCATATTTCTGCAATGCTAGTGCACAATGCTCTGAGTAAGATATGTGTCTGTGATTGTTTAATACTCAATGAACTTAGAGTCTCGGCCACCTCTACCCTTCAACCCATGCCAAAGGATCCTTAAAAACACATGATCTTTCTCAGTTTCCCACTTGTTTGTAGGCTGCTTCGTATGCCTGGGATTCCCTTCAGGATCCTCTTTACCTTATGAATTCTTATAGCTCCTACAATACTCTGCACAAGCATTCTTTCCTCCGAAGTCCTAACCAACTTCCCACCCTCTTGGCCGATTCCTGGGTGGTTTAGGAGGTCCTTCTCTGGGACCCAAATATCTTTTTGCTCACTCCTATCATTTCAACTGTTACATCTCATTGTCAACTGCTTATTTTCTTGCCAGTCTCTGTAGTCAAGAGCTCCTGGACTACAGGTGTTGGAGGAAGCAGTTTATTCTTCACTGTGCATTTCCAGACTAGCAGGCTTCTCATAAATGGGAGCTAGTGGAATAGTCATTGCCACATGGATTTTGTTGTTCTCTCCTGCTTAACCCCATGATAACTGTTAGAGGGAGAGATCACCCTTGACATTTCGGAACAAGAAAACGGAGGTTCAGAAATAGAAACTGTCTGTTCCTGTGTGGCACAAGTAGAGAAGCTACAGAAGACCAGTGTGGCAGATAACCCCTGACACCTGTCTACCTAATCTTGGAATCTGAACATGAAGAGGACCCAGTTCGCGGCTGGAGGAGGCTCAGGTCCCCGACAGTAGCCTCCTACACAGCCAAGCCTTGTCTGTTCCATTGTCCAGACCTACCTGCAGCTGCAGAAGGCAATGTGTCTTTCTCCTAAAGATAGGATAAAGACTCTCTGAGCTGTCTGTACTCACAGTTGTCCTACTTGAGAAAATATAATCCATAATTTAAGAATAATTATTCATTGAACAGTTAAAAGACTTCTCATGGATTGCTTTTCAGAATGTTTTTTAAAAATTCATTTTGTTTTTCTGACTCTTAGGAATATCCTGGACTCAGAATTAAAAACAAAAAACAAAACAAAAAAAACCACCAAAATCAGAAAACCTACAAACAAACAAACAAGCAAACAAACAAATAAACCAACAACCCACCACATCTAAATGTTATTATTCTACTTACTACCTTTTTTCTTTGAGCAAGTTAATGAACCTCTTCAGCCTGGTCAGTAAAATAATGGTTATATTTGTCCCCTTCTTCTTTAATATATTCAGTAACTTTGGGCCACCCTGCTATATTCAATGGGCTGTTTGAATCATTGGTAAAACTGCAGTGAATAAGACAGATGATATCCTGGCTTTGTGGACAGACAGGGCTTTGGTGGGGAAGTTTTTATTTGGAGAGGGGGCACATATAGAATAAATAGATAATTGCACCAATTAGTTATGAGTTGCAATTGTGATAAGAGTTAAGAAGCAGTGGGCAGGTGATTGCTATTTGACCCCCTTTCTGTCATCCTGTTTTATCCCTTTTATCTGCCACTGCCTGCTCCTCCTCCTGTATCTACCTTTTCTCTCCAGGCATTTCTCTTCTTACTCACATGGCTTCTCTGTTTATCCCCTTACCTCTCGGTTGTCCTTCTGTTTCTGCATCTTTGTCAGCTCCCCTTCTGTCTCTCTCTCCATCTCCTCTTTTCTGCCTTCCACATCTCCGCTTCCCACTCTGTACATCATCTTCTTTCTCTTTGCAACTGTCCTTGCTGAGAGCTCTATCATTGCTGCTGTTTCTGAACTAGTTTCTATTGATTGATTTTTCTCTTTATATATATTTCATTTTCCTGCTTATTTGTATGCCTAGTAGTTTTGTATTCAATGATAGGCATTGTGGTTTTATATTTTTCAGTGCTGGGTATGTGTGGGTGTGTGCGCATGTGCATGCCTGTGCACACTCATATATCCTTATGCATTCTTTAGCTTTGTAATTGGATGTGGTTAAGTTACTTGGAATCTGATCTTTCCAAAGTTTGCTTTTTGAGATTTGTTTGGTGGGATCAGAGCAGCTTTTACTCTAGGGCTAATTTTACCCAATCACTTAGGTAATGCCCTTCTGAGTTTTCTCCTCAATATTCCATGAATTATTAGGTTTTTCATTCTGACACATCAGTTAATTCTCAGTCCTGCGTGAGCTCTGGGAATTGTTTCCTTGGCTCTCCTATTCAGCACTCTGTCCTGTGAACTCTAGCCTGCCTAAACTGCCTGTAATTTCATTCTATCTTCTCAAATCTGAGAGTAATATGGTTTGAATCTGTGTCCCGACCAAATCACATGTTGAATTATAATCCCCAGTGTTGGAGGTGGGGCCTGCTGAGAGGTAATTGGATCATGAGGGCAGAGTTCTCATGAATGGTTTGGCACCATCCCCCTTGGTGCTATATAGTGAGTGAGTTCTCAGGAGATCTGATTGTTTGAAAGTGTGTGACACTTCCCTGATCTCTCTCTTGCTCCTACTCCTGCCATCTAAGAGGTGTCTGCTTCTCCTCCTTCTTCCATGATTGTACGTTTCCTGAGGCTTCCCCAGAAACAGAAGCCAGTATGCTTCCTGGACAGCCTGCAGAACCATGAGCCAATTAAACCTCTTTTCTTTCTAAATGACCCAGTCTCAGGCATTTCTTTCTAGCACTGCAAGAAAAGACTAATACAAAGAGTCAGCTAGAATTTGCCTGGGTTTCACCTTTCTGCATCATGGCCCGGAAACTCCCTTCAGGAAGTATATTAGAACAAACAATAGTAGGTCTCACTTCATTTTTACTCTATGCAGCCTGATACCCAAAGCCCGAAAAACATGCTCACCCATCTTATCTAGATTTTACTTATTTCAGATGAGTGAGTACATTTGTTTCTCCTTGTTGGCTGAGGCAGTGGTCCCTTGCTTCTTACTCTCCTTTTTATATGGGATTTTGAGCATTTATATAGGTGCAGTTAGTTGCTGTTCTATTTCCTATTTTCTTATAAACCATGAGATGAAATGTACAGTGGCAATACAAACAAAGGACTCGAAATAGCTGGGGGGAGTTCTTGTGTTTTAGAAGTGGTAGCTGTTTTCAATTTCATTATCACCACCACTAGCATCATTACCATCCCCCTCACCCTCTTCCTCATCAATACTTAGACCAAGCACTTACAATGCGTTAGATATGCTTCTAGGCTCTGTGCATTTATTTACTCATTTCAATGAAGTGACCACCTGTAAGGCAGGTCATTAATCATCTCATTTTTAAGATGAAGAAACAGAAGCCCAGAAAGGGCAAGGAACCAGCTGGTAAGCAGTTGTGCGGGACACACACCTGAGCAGTGTGGCTTCAGGGGCTCCAGGCTCAACAATGATGCTTTTTGCCTCACACTAGCAGTTGGTGCAGCAAGAGCTTCCTAAGGTACCCCAGAGGAGAAGGTGGTACTTCAGCTGCTGATTATAGTGACATTTGAGTTCCACTTGCCTAGTGCTCGGAAAGAAACAGCAGGCCTATCCTAGACTCCTGGCTAGAAAGGTGACCCAACCAAGGGGGTACTTGTTGTAATATTGTCACCTTTGGGTAACCCAAGCATTTCAAATTATATACCTGCTTTAGTGTGCACCTTGGGCTCTGGACCCAGATTGCTTATGTTCTACTCTCTGCTTTGTTACATTCTACACATGAGCACACGTGCGTGTGTGTGTGTGTGTGTGTGTGCACGCACGCACGCATGTGTCTGTGTGATTTTAGGCAAATCACCTTATTTGTATATGAGTTAAAGTCATTTGTAAAATAGAAATAATACTAACAAGAACAATCAGTGTGTTTGGGGTGAGAAGCAAATGAGTTAATATTTTAAATCCATGAGATCATCCAGGGCAGGAGGTCAGCCTATTAGCTGTTGTCCGTGAATAGTTAATATGAACTGCTTATCACAAGCACATATGCATCTGTTTCTGTTTCTACCAGAACATGAGTTCCTAGAAGGAAAGAGCTGACTAGTAAAAACACATTTGTAGTATTCTGAGGGAGAACCTGATCCGTGCTAATGCAACAGGAAATGGGGGAGGGAGGCAGAGTTATTTAAGAGAGAGAATGAACAGGTCTGGGTAAGAAGGAAAGGACATTCAAGGATGACCCTGGTTTTCTGTTTTAACTAGTGGAGGAATAGGACGGCCTGGTCCATTTGTTATTTTAGACCACGCTTCTTTGTTATTTTCTCAATCCCCATCTCAAATCTTTACCCAGATTTTGTGAACCTCACTGTGTGATTGCCGAGTGGCCTTCCTGAATTCACTAGGGTTCTGGGCATGCATTGGTGCCTGGTGGACTTCCGTGAAATGACTAAAGGCAGTAAATCAACCCCTTCGATGAAAGCTGCCAGGGACAGGTTCCAGGTTTAACAGTGTTAGAAATTACAGGAGATCTGGGAATTGCGATCCTTTCCTCTAAAATATCAACCTGTTCTCCCCATCAGTGTCATTTTCTTTTCTCCCTGAAAAATAAGCAAAACCAAAGGGTATTCGAAACTCCACACTTCCTATCTCCCATGTTATGCATAATTGAATATATTTTACAGTTTCTATCATCTTGAAAAATCACCTTTCAAATATTGAAATAATAAAAGATCCATCTAGGAACAGTAGTACAGATATTACCTTCTGTTCCCATGGAGACCAAATTACTAGTGTTCGGCTGTGTGGTTATTAATGGCAGTTACAGATACAGCTCACACTGGGTTAGCCAGGTAAATAGGCACACGATATTTATCATCACCTGCAAATGCGTTCAACTCATTTCAACTTATTTTTATTGTTGGAATTTTAGAAATGGTTTTATTTTCTATTTTGGTTCAATTTCATTTTCTTGAGGAGTATTTTACTGGTGCCTGGTAAGCAGTTTCTTGGCTGCGTTGCCTTGTCTGATGGGACAACATTCTATTCATAAATCTCTCTCTCTGTGTGTGTGTGTGTGTGTGTGTGTGTGTGTGTGTGTGTGTGTAAGTTTGGAAGGAGCAGGGCGTTGAACAGGATCTCTAGAGTGGCCCGTAGCAAACCTTAGAAGGCAAGAAATCCAGTGCCCAGGTAAAAAGACAGGAGGAAGGATATTTACTGAGTAACTCTGTGCTGTATATTCAGTTTTTGCAAACATCATCTTTTTAACTTTTCTAACACCCATGAACATTTCTAAGTATGAGTCTCACTTTGTAGTGGAGCAAACAGGGGATCTGAGACTCCAGGCATCTTTTCTAAGGGAAATTATTAGAGCTCACATTGTAACCCACGTCTATAATTCTGAACTGTTCACTATTTTGTATATGGGTATTGCACGAAATTAATATGTGATTGTGAGCAGGACATATTGCTATCCCCGTGTGACTTCTATGGTTGTCCTTATGGTTAATGTATGTAGAGTGATTGACATATGGTAAATACTGAATAAATGGTAGCTCTCATCTTTTTCCTTCTCCTGCTTTTATTTTTCTCATTATTTTTAGTATAGCTTTAATTAGAAGTAATAGAAGTAGAATTATTTCTATTTTTGCTTATATGCACATTTTTTAGTTAATTCAAGAAGGGCATCTACATGGATTCCATTTTTATTTTCCCCTGAAGTCTCATTGCTCACACATTTGGAAGTAATCTTAGTTATCATGTTTTCATAAATACTAAATTTTCACCCATTAAAGTCTACCAATTATACTTAGTGTGAAGAGGTGGGAGTTAAATATGACTTCTATTAATAGTTTCATTGTTTGGAAGAGAGAGGTAATTTTTGATACAGAAATAAGAATTCCTTACATTTAGGAGATAGCCTAAAAGAATCCCTCTAGTTTCTTGTCTTTATCCCATGGCTGTTTCATAGCAATATTCAGCTTTTTCTCTTCCTACTTTGTCTCCACTGCTACAAAAGCTACATGAAGGAAAGGACTAGGTAGTTCATGAACACTGATACATCCTCAGCACCTCACACTTAGGAGGAAACTCACCGAATGCTGTTGTATAAAGAAATATATCGGCTGGACATGGTGGCTCACACCTGTAATCCCAGCACTTTGGGAAGCCGAGGCGAGCAGATCACAAGATCAGGAGATCAAGACCATCCTGGCTAACATGGTGAAACCCTGTCTATACTAAAAATATAAAAAAATTAGCCGGTCATGCTGGTTTGCACCTGTAGTCCCAGCTACTCGGGAGACTGAGGCAGGAGAATGGTGTGAACCTTGGAGGCAGAGGTTGCAGTGAGCTGAGATCATGCCACTGCACTCCAGCCTGGGCCACAGATGGAGACTCTGTCTCAAAAAAAAAAAAAAGAAAGATATCAAAGAGAGAACCAATGAATAGCTTCACATGGAAGGCAAGAGGCAAGAGATATTTTTTTTCCTATCTTACAGAGAACAGTATTGGAATTCCAAATCACTTCTCCCCATCTTAAGCTAAGAGCTTTTTCAGTTACACCATTTTGTTGTCTAGATATGACTATCCAGAAGTATACTGATAATTCCAGCCATGAAGCATATTATTTCATGTAGTTGCTATTTACATAAATATAGATTCTGTACAAAATTTCCAGACTCTTGACCTAAGTGGGCATGTTTGTGAGGTATCAGATAATGGTGATGATGCTGTTGATGATGGTGGTGATGATGCTGGTCATTCTAGTGACAGGCAACACATAGATTATCTCACTTATCCCTCACAGCTTTGAGGTGACTATTATTATACTATCACGTGCATCAGGAAACCAAGACAACAAGGGTTTGTGTTATTTGACCAAAGTTACACAACCATACAGTGAAGAAGCTGGTAGACTCCATACCCCAAAGCCCTGGAAAGCTCTGCAGCCTACATGTTATGTGTCCTCATGCCTCAGTGTCCCCCTTTATAAGATGGTTAGGATTGTAGCTCTCTTCCAAGAACATGGGTTAAGCTATATAAATATGCTTATTGCAAAGGCTACCAAGCCAAAGATTCCTGTGGATTAATCAGAGTTTAGAGAGCAGATTTTCGCTCTCCAATGGGCAACCCATCACTGGCTGTTTAATGGGGCTTAGAAACAGTAATGCTTTCCAACCACCATCTTGTTCATAAACACATCAGATGACTTTAGGTATTTATTGCCCAAATGAGTGAGAAAGAGAGTTCATCAGATAATTGACTTTTTGAAGCTTTCCCTTGGCCGTTCTTTAGGATTCAGAATGAATGTTCCTGGCTCAGACAGGTGTTACCCAACACCCCTTACCTACATCCTTTTCCTTTCTCCGTTAGTGCAATGTCAATCTCACTGCAGACAATTATCTGTCTTCGCTATAGGCTGAAGGCCCGCTGAAGGCAGACATGTCTGCCTTCATGCTATAACCTTCAGCATCTGTGTAAGCACCTGGAACTCAATAAATATCATGAGTGTGAATGCTATTAAAAGATAGTCTGAAGAAAGCTTATCTCAGAAGTGATCAGATGTGTCCTCTTTTATCTAGCCAACCCCCGATGGTTCTAAGTCTTACTGGTAGTATCTTCACAAAAATTGTTATTGTAGTTATTTAGATTTTAATTGGCAACCAGCAACTCACTGCCACCATTTCACTGCAGATCTTCTATTCCTGGAGTAGACATGACAAGGAAACCCTATTGGAATCATGTCTTCAGATTGTTCCATGTGCAGACAGGCTCCTTGTCTGTAGGTGTAGTAGCATGTACACTGTACTCTTTACTGTAAACATAGTCTGTTCTGGTATTTGTTATTGGAAATGAATATCGCTTTTCACTGACTTTTGCCATCCCCTCTGACTCATTAATTGCTTTCTCTGAGTAATACAGAGAATCCTGTTCTATGCTGATCTCATTCTCATTCCCAAGAGAATGTCCAAAGAAACTGATGCTTGCTCATGGCTGCCAGAATATCTGCTGGGGGCTTCTCTAATCTTCGCTTTGCATCACTTATAGGATCTGAGCCATTCATGGGTGGGAAGAGGGTGCTGAGAATGGAGTGCCCATGCAATCTTCCCAAGGTACCTTAGTTGTACTTTCTGACAATTGTCATTGATGTATCAATTAATGCAACATGATTTTGGGGTTCTATAATGTTCTGTCTGTCCCAAAGCACTTCACCCTCTTGTTTCATTTAATATTTCTAATAACACCTTTGCAACCTGTTAACTTCTATCATGGAATGGAAGCCTGAGGCTCAGAGACTGAAAGTGACTTGTCTAGGATTGTCCATCTAGGAAATATTAGATGCTAGATTCAAGACTCCAAGTCTAATGTTCTCTTTGCTACATAATAGTTATTTCCAGGGATCATGGCGGTGAGTTTCTAGATATAAGGGAAGTGGCTCTATGGCCAACATTCAGATCAGAGTCCATACTTTCAATTAATTAATAGAATATTATTAGTTAAAATATTGTTTTTGAGCATTTACTATTTTCTCTCTCCCATATTAAGTTCTTGCACACATTATCTAATTTGCTCTTCACTAGCACCCTACCGGGAATCTATTAGTTTTCTCTCATTTTATAGATAAGGTAACTTAGGCATAGAGAGATAAGTAACTGGCCCAAGATTAGGTAGATTGTGAATGGTGGTTCTAGGGTTTGAGCCCGGGCTGTCAGACTCTAGATATTAAATCATGTGATATTTAATCATGTCCATCTTCATGGGATCTAAAACTTTTTGAAAAATCTCTGTTTTTTATTTGAGTCACTAGAAACCTCAGAATTATCCCCGATCCCTTCTTCTCTCTTACATCTATGTTAGTGACTGATTTCTACAAACTGTGTCTTTGTATTTTTTGCCTCTTCCCCTTCTTCCACTGCCTGCAAATATGTCCTAAATATTTCTTGTCTAGACAGAGCACAGACTCCCAACTTTCTTAATTTTTTCTGATCCTCTTCCCTCTGCTCCATCTTCACCTAAGGCTAATTTGAGGTGCTGAATCTTAAAATTATCATCATGACAAACAAGAGAGACCTTCATACTGCTTTATGACTCTGAGTCTAAGCTCAGCTCCAAACTTGTACTTTCTGCTAGAATCATATCAGTTTTATTTTTCCCTTCTGCAATAGGTTTTTCCTTATCTAGGTGCCTGGAATTTTCACCTATGTGTCTATCTGGCTAACTATATATTTTAAACAATAGGATTAATTTTTACATGGTGTTTTTCTTAACTGACCCCAGCATGATGCAGGCATCTTTCTTTGTGCTGCAATAGCATTTATGTGTAAATTTATCATAGCACTTATCAGACTCCTGAAATCATTAGTCTGTGCGCTACCCCACATGCTAAACTACAAGGATCTTTAACCTAAAGTCATATACAAATAATATTTTCATTTCCTAGTAGAGTTCTGCTTGGTACCTGGTCCAGAAACAATGCCCAATAAGTGATTCTTGAATAAATGCATACATGCACCATGTTAAGCATGCTGTGTGCATGTATTATACTTAATTTTAAAATATGGCTATTCATAATAACACGAATCGTAATTATTCTTGATAGAATTGTTTATTACCTTTGTATAGAAATAGTAATAGCATTTGCATCAGGGAAATGGCAGAGCAGTTCCCAAGAGGAGATGGACTGTCATTTCCTGAAATCTCTGTTGAGAAAAAACCAGGGGCAATCACCTGGCTGTCTGCACAATGGATTTGGTAAGGTGAAGGCATAGAATATAGATGCAGTTGTGTTGGGATGGGAGACTGGTGTCAGGGACAGAACAGGCTGGATTTGGAGAAATTAGGTGAACGTGAAACCACAGGAGGATGATCAGGCTTTGGTCCCTGGATTAGAAAGGCTCCCACAACAAAGCCATCCTGAACACCATCAAAAGTTATGTTGAGTCCAGTTGGGTTGGGAGCAGACTTCCAGCCACAAGTCTTCAAAGCTATAGAAGCTCTCCTGTCCATCAAGCTCTCCTGTTCATTGTGGGTGCCTCCTTGATAGTGTCCTCTACGTGGGTTCCAGCCTACTAGAGCTTGCTGCTTCCTCCCTACTCCTGACTTTGTTGGACTTTCCCTCCTTTGTACAACCTCCCAGTCCATTTTCATTTATTTTTACTTCTTGCATCATTCTAGTGCTTAAATTCATCCTTCTCTTTCTTAAATCTATAAACAGCAATTTGCAAGGGAGATAAACTTTCTCCACATCTGATCCTTAACAAGCTAAGATTCTATCTCCAAAAGCTATTTCTGCCAGATCTAAGAGCCAAGTCTTAAAGCAGTCAAAGACATCAAGTTAAAAAAATAAAAAAAGAAATTACATAAAATTGAAAACAACACACGGAATTTAGCCATCCTCTCCCATTCCTCCATCTGTTTGTCTCCTGTAACTCCGGACTGTGGTCTAATTATGAGGGAAAATGAGATGACAAGCTGTTGGCATTATAATGATATTAATAGAAAGAATTAACACTACTAATGACAATAAGACTTATTACTTAATTCACATGGCTACTATTTATGTAGTGATCATGCAGTATGCTTAATACGTATCAGACATTTAATTTATTCTATAATTTGGTCTTTTCAACAATCATATCCAGGAGGTGGTATCTCATTCCAATATCGTTTTTGTAGTTCTATTCAGCGTTTTCACATGAAGGCGGGAACTCTCAGGAGTCACTTCTTAGCCACGATCTCAGAGTTTACAATTTACAAAGCCAGTATCTGAATCTAGGGTGACCCTGATGGTGGAGCTCATGCTCATTTCACTTAACAGACAATGTCTCACGTTGTAAAAAATATCACACGTAGTGATTCTTTAGTAATTTTTAAGAAACATGTGCACACATTAAATTGGAGGCTGGTATTTTTTTTTTTAAACCGGACCTTCAAGCCACACTATAAAAATAAAGACATTCATCAAAAAGGTGTTTATGGTTTTATAATGATCTGACAACTAAATTGCTTGTTCAGTTTGAGTTGTGTAATGTTCCCAATTAGATTAAATATTAAGAATCCAATTTGCCAACTGCTAACAAAATTGCTGAACGTTGCACACAGTCAGGGGAATTGCTTTTAATGAAGAACAAATGGAAGTAAAGTGCTAGAAAATGAAAGTGCCATCTATAAATGTTTTAATAGATAGATTTAGCATTTTCAAATGTGGATTGTTAAGTATTCTCCACACTGGAATGATGTGTGGACTTCAGTTGCCTTAATTAAAGAACTACTGTTTGCAGAGTCATTGTGAGCAAATCCAGTTGTGAAATGGCCTATGCATATCATCTGTCTATAATCCTGAAAAGCAAAAGGCAGAAGGGCGGCTGTGTTTGTGAGACTCCAGGGAAATGGGGCTTTAGTTTCCTCTTGTTTCCTTTCTGTGCCTCAGTCTCTTCGGAGCAGGGAAAAGCAGGGCACGATTTGTATAGTGCAGTTGCCAGTGTGATGGCCAGCAACATCACTCTACCGGCTGAGTCCTCTAAAGCATCCTTCTTTCTACTTTAGAGTTCTTCCTGAGGGCTGTCACTCCCCCTACACCTGCAGTGAGGGCTGCACACCTTTATTCTGTGTACTCATAGCACAAATACCTGCTTTGTGCCAGATGTCCATCCTTTGTCAGGCTCTCCCGTAAGCACTTGCTTACACTATCTGCCCTAGTTGCTCCTCACCACATTGCTAATAGGTAATTGCTATTATTATTGCTATTTTATTGTATTTATTTCTTTGAGACAGCCTCTCTCTGTCACCCAGGGTGGAGTGCAGTGGCTGCATCTCAGCTCACTGCAACCTCCACCTCCCAGGTTCAGGCGATTCCCCTTCCTCAGCCTCCTGAGTAGCTGAGATTACAGGTGTGCACCACCACGCCTGGCTAATTTTTGTATTTTTAGTAGAGATGAGGTTTTACCATCTTGGCCAGGCTGATCTTGAACTCCTGACCTCAGGTGATCTGCCTGTCTCTGCCTCCCAAAGTGCTGGGATTACAGGTGTGAGCCACCATGCCTGGACTTATAATTGCTATTTTATAGTGGAGGCAATAAATGATTACAGATGTGCTGCATATATATCCATGGTATATGCCATATAGAAGGTGTTCACAGCATTCAGCAGCATACTAGCAAATAACAGTCAATAAGTGCAGAGCAGCATTAAATAGAAGTCAAGTGCCCTAGTCTCAATTTTAAAATGTTGCAATGCAATATAAATACTGTCACTACAGCATGGCCATATGTTTAACAACTTGATCTTAAACCCTATGCAAATGCAGCTACCAAAACCATGCAATGATATTTGAATGTAACATGGTTGTTGACATGATCCAAATTTTACTTAAAACATGCTCAGATTATTTGTGGGCTATTAATTTTGATTAATGATTTTGTAGGAAACTGTTGATTCTTGACACTGTCTGAGAGATCCACCCCTCTCTCTCTGCATCTGTAGAATGGGACTAATAGTAATACATACCCTATAGAGTTGATCTTAAAGTCCCAGGTAAGCTATAATTTATTATGCAAATACTATTATTTTGGTTTCTATGATTGCTACAGTTATTTGAATAAAAGCCAGACCTATTTTGAGCTGCTTTCCTATAGAATTAAATATTCTGATATGATGGGGTTCCCTAAGTGGCCTCCCATGTGGCTTAGTGATCCCTCAGAAAGCCTGATGTGTTTTCTGCAGGAGCCAAGACAGAGCTAACATTAGCACTGAGCATCTTTTATAGAATGGCAAAAAATGGTGGTGATTAGGAGCATGGCTCTGGGATCAGGTACACCTCATTCAAATCACAGCCATGCCTCATACTGATGGTCCAATTTTGAGACAGAAAAGTCACTTCTGCTCCCCCACCCCACACTAAATATGATTCTGAATGAATGCCCTGTGAGGCTCAGGCAAGGAAGTTCATGAGGGGCTAAATGGGTGTGTGTATGCTTGGTATCAGAACATAGAATATGTTTCCCATGCTGGTCTGTTCTGATCTACTTTCCGGATTCCCTACAGACTGCACCATGTATAGAAAGCCTATTGATATGGTTTGGCTCTGTGTCTGCACCCAAAGTCGAATTATAATTCCCAGTGTTAGGGGGAGGGACCTGGTGGGAAGTGATTGGATCATAGCGATGGATTTCTTCCATGCTATTCTCGTGATAGTGAATTCTCATAAGATTTGATGGTTTAGAAGTGTGTGGCGCTTGCCTCCCTTACTCTGTCTCTTCTGCCACTATGTGAAGAAGGTGCTTGCTTCCCCTTCACCTTCCACCATGATTGTAAGTTTCCTGAGGCCTCCCAGTCATGCTTCCTGTTAAGCCTGCAAAACTTTGAGTCAATTAAACCTCTCTTCTTAATAAATTACCCAGTCTCAGGGAGTTTGTTATAGCAATGCAAGAATGAACTAATACACCCATCAAGCATAGTAGGGGGAGAGAAAAAGACCAAATTCATACAAGAGATCTTAGAACTCACAATAGGAGAGTCATAGCTGCTGACTCTGTGCCTGCCCCAGTGTCAGCTGAAGGAATTTAATGCCTTGTATAATTAAAATTAGAAAAGCATGAAAGTTGAAATCTCTAAGGCACCATAGTGAACCGCTGCAACTTTCAAATTAGAAACAGACACAATGGTCACAACGTCCAGAGGCACCGAGACTGATAGCTTACTTATCAGAGATGGGAGTAATCATTGCTTAACCCTTCACACTCTACATAATTAATCCTATTTATCTGATGGCTGTTTCTTCTTACTCTTGCTGTTTTCGTTATCTCTTTTCTCATTGTCTTGCCCTCAGTTGAGAAGCCACCTTTCTATTTGGGGACTTTAATTCTGGTGAATTCAGAATAGTCCCATGTGGGATAAAGAGCTTGGCTTTTGAGTCAGGCTGTGCTGTTTTGGAATGCCAAATTTGTATCTTAGCAATTGTGGGACTGGGGGCCATTGACTTAACCTCTCTTGGCCCATTCCACTTATATAAAATTTATACCATGATTACAACTTTCCTAAGGGTTTGAGGGACCAGAAACCAGAGCCAGTGAGAAGCCAGAGTCACAGAGAAAAGCCTCCCTGTATCTCCCTGAAGGGCACAAAATCACATGGTTTGGACATAGCTAATATGACACTAGTTTCCTAGGAATTGATTCTTGATCAACATGCTATGCCCAACCCTCCATGACCTGACCCAATTCAGTCTGTCCATTGAGCTTCATCTCCTGCTTCTCCCCTGGACTCTGGCAGCCCACATCTGATTCTATCTCCCTGCACTTTGTTATTTTACTTACTCTATGCCCATGTTTATGATGGCTTCTGTGCTTCTCACACCCTCCTCTTATCCCTTATGTATCTACCTATGCCTTCAAGGTCCAACTGCAGCAGCATCTCTCCAGGAAGCCTTTTTCTAGCCCTACCTGTTAAATGGCTCTGGGTGCCCCATCACACACTCTCTACATCCTGTGGTTTCCTTTGGTATCATATTTACCACATTGTGCTGCAATGATGTGTTTGTGACCCTGATTTCTTCAATTTGGGTATATTCTCCTCCAGATGAGGACAGTATTCATTAACCTCTGGAGCTCAAGTGTTCACCACAGTGATGGGCACACAGGAAGCACCAAAAAAACCCCAGCAGTTAGGATCATGAGGATCAATGGTACTGACCCCATTGATTGCTGAGGAATATTCAGAAACCCAACCACAATACTTCTAATATGAAAATATAGTTATCTAAAGTCAAACAGATTAATAACACCAATTTATGTATTCATGCAACATGCGTCATAGGTATTAAGGTGATTTATAAGATGGTTATGAATTATTCATAGTCAATATATCAACTTATCTAACTAATAATGAGTTATTTTTTAAAAGTTCTGAATAGGTCAGAATTTCTTGGCAATATAAGAATTGACTAATTGACTAGTTTACTAATATCACTTAAGTACACCAGTGAAAGGATTAATATGGAATTCCTACCAATAATAATCATAATCAGAAGACCAATGTTTGTCATGCTTTATGATGGCAAAGAACTGTTTCCCCTTTGTCCTCACTCTTGCCTTCTGAGGGCAGCAAAGTCTCTGTCCAAAGGGAGTAGCAAAGCCTGGACTTGACCTTGGGTCTTTCCTCTAATTCTAAATCTGCTGATATTTTTGTGGGACTCCGTTTCTTTGCCTCACAAAACATATTTTTAAAAATCACTTTGCCATCATTTTGAAATAAACTGGATCAGAAAGAATAGTTTTTAAAAATGCTGTATAAAACAAGACTTAGAGAGGAAAGAAAACAATATTTAGGAATAAGAAATGAAAACCATGAGCCAAAAAGATTGTTGAGGTCTGGTTTTCAGCCACATAATTTGTACCTGCCTTTTGGATCACAATGGAATAGCTAAGACTTCCAGAGGTATTCATTTAGTCTAATGATTTTCAAACTTTTTGTTTTTTTAATTTTTAGAATCCAGCATATAAAAGTGCTATAAACAAAACAGATTTGTTGAAATGGGAATACCACCCACTGACCTATTTGAACTGTCTACCCAACACTGACTAACTCTCCTGTGTGCCACCCCCCAACCCCAATTCCTGAGCACCCTGGGTGACAGGAGGCTTCTGAGGCCATCTGTCCACAGTGGAGTGGTGATAACCTCAGTGGCCTCATCATCCAAGGAGATCCAATCTGAAGTTGGGTGTGAAGCAGCACTGAAAAACAATACCTTCTTTTCCCCAAGTGAGTGCTGAACCAATTGGATAGGATAAATTGCAGATTTTTGTTTATGTCTTTGGGCAAAAAGATACATGAGTAGTGAGCCCTGGATTTAACTACTTACCCACCCTGGTATGGCAGTACTATCAGCTACCAGCCTCCATTGCAGAATGCCTCCTTCACCAGGCTACTCCAGGGTGAGAGTGATGGAGATTGACACCTTTGAGGGAGAACAAAGCAGACCTGTTTCTTATTCAAAACTCAACATTTGCCCAATAAATGGGCAGAGAAAGCCCAGGATTATTATGCTAATGGCTGTCCCTCCATGTTGAAAAGACATTAAGAGTGGAAAAATCGCCTTCTCACCCACAGTATGTGCCTGCATGTAATGCCCATCCATTGGCTCTAGCTCCACTCTGTGGTATCTTATGCAATGAGCTCTCCCTCAGGAGCCTTCAGAAAGCTGAAGGCATCTCTCAAGCTTCCCAGAGACCCTCATCTTCTTTAAGTATTGTTTCAGGCAGGATGTGGTGACTCATGCTTGTAATCCCAGCATTTTGGGAGGCCGAGGCAGGCAGATAATTTGAGGTTGGGAGTTCAAGACCAGCCTGACCAACATGATGAAACTCCATCTCTACTAAAAAACACAAAAATTAGTCTGGCATGGTGACGGGAGCCTGTTATCCCAGCTACTTGGGAGGCTGAGGCACTTGAACCTAGGAGGCAGAGGTTGCAGTGAGCCAAAATTGCACCACTGAACTCCAGCCTGGACAACAAAGCGAGACAAGTCAAAAAAAAAAAAAAAAAAAAAAAGGAAAAAAGAAAAGAAACCAACCAAACAAACAAAAAGAACACACACACACACACACACACACACACACACACCCCCATACCCACACCATACACACAAAGTATTGTTTCAGTCAACCACACAGAGTTATTGCCAACTATGTTAAAGTAGCTGAGAATAGAAGATGATCAATATTTTCTCCCTGATTTCCACGAGGGACACAGTAGTACAACAGATTTCTAGAGGGAGAAGAACACAAAACTGAGTTTATTTCTCATGTGGACAGAGCCATATAGATGTCTCTGTGATCACTCAACGGTCACTTTTAGGATCCTTTGATGCTGGAGCCATGCGTAGGTGGAGATGATGCTGGCGTTGTGTGTAGGTGGAGGGGATGCTGGAGTAGTGTGTAGGTGGAGGGGATGCTGGAGTTGTGTGTAGGTGGAGGGGATGCTGGAGTTGTGTGTAGGTGGAGGGGATGCTGGACTAGTGTGTAGGTGGAGGGGATGATAGGGTTCTGGGTAGGTGGAGGGGATGCTGGAGTTGTGTGTAGGTAGAGATGATGCTGGAGTAGTGTGTAGGTGGAGGGGATGCTGGAGTTGTGTGTAGGTGGAGGGGATGCTGGAGTTGTGTGTAGGTGGAGGGGATGATAGGGTTCTGGGTAGGTGGAGGGGATGCTGGAGTTGTGTGTAGGTGGAGGGGATGCTGGAGTTGTGTGTAGGTGGAGGGGATGCTGGAGTTGTGTGTAGGTGGAGGGGATGATAGGGTTCTGGGTAGGTGGAGGGGATGCTGGAGTAGTGTGTAGGTGGAGGGGATGATAGGGTTCTGGGTAGGCGGAGGAGATGCTGGAGTTGTGTGTAGGTGGAGATGATGCTGGAGTTGTGTGTAGGTGGAGGGGATGCTGGAGTTGTGTGTAGGTGGAGGGGATGGTAGAGTTGTGGGTAGGTGGAGGGGATGCTGGAGTTGTGTGTAGGTGGAGGGGATGGTAGAGTTGTGTGTAGGTGGATGGGATGCTGGAGTTGTGTGTAGGTGGAGGGGATGGTAGAGTTGTGGGTAGGTGGAGATGATGCTGGAGTTGTGTGTAGGTGGAGGGGATGATAGGGTTCTGGGTAGGCGGAGGGGATGCTGGAGTTGTGTGTAGGTGGAGGGGATGGTAGAGTTGTGGGTAGGCGGAGGGGATGCTGGAGTTGTGTGTAGGTGGAGGGGATGCTGGAGTTGTGTGTAGGTGGAGGGGATGCTGGAGTTGTGTGTAGGTGGAGGGGATGGTAGAGTTGTGGGTAGGCGGAGGGGATGCTGGAGTTGTGTGTAGGTGGAGGGGATGCTGGAGTAGTGTGTAGGTGGAGGGGATGATAGAGTTGTGTGTAGGTGGAGGGGATGCTGGAGCCCTGGATAGGTGGAGGAGATGGTAGAGCTGTGCATAGGTGGAGGGGATGATAGAGCTGTGTGTAGGTGGAGGGGATGATAGAGCTGTGTGTAGGTGGAGGGGATGATAGAGCTGTGTGTAGGTGGAGGGGATGATAGAGCTGTGTGTAGGTGGAGGGGATGATAGAGCTGTGTGTAGGTGGAGGGGATGATAGAGCTGTGTGTAGGTGGAGGGCATGATAGAGCTGTGTGTAGGTGGAGGGCATGATAGAGCTGTGGGTAGTGAAGGGGATGCTGGAGCCTTGCATAGGTGGAGGTGATACTGAACTGTGTGTCGGAGGTGCTGCTGGAGTCCTGAGCATGTGGAGGGGATGCTGAATTCTGCGTAGATGGCGGGGATACTGGAGCTGTGTGTAGGTGAAGGGGATGCTGGAGTCTTGCATAGGTGGAGAGGGGATGCTGAGCTGTGTGTAGGTGGAGGTGCTGCTGGAGCTGTGTGAAGTGGGAGGGCAGCAAGACCATATATGCATAATGGAGCAGTTACCGGGGTCAGAACATGACCTTGACCCAGGTTTCTCAATTGCCTTCCCACTCCTACGCCCACCCCTCGGTTCTAGTCCAGCAGCTCCTGCTCCCTTTTTCTCATACTCGGATACACTCCCTGGAATGTCAATGAGGAGACAACATGGGTACCTTTGACTCCAGTGGTATTAATAGAAAAAGCCGTTTTTGAATTTCATATTTTAAATTTTTGATGAGAAATACTTGCCGTTCAACTCAAAGCTGGTCGCCACAATGCAGAGTACAGGGACACATAATTTAGGTATTGCTGACTAAAAGCTCAGCAATTTGTGGCTGACAGAGAAGGTATTAAAGAGCCAGAAAGGTAAGCGATTTTCCCAGATCGCAGCTAGTTAGCAGCAAAGCTGCAGCTGGCGGAAGAGGCTTTGCTTCTCTTTGTAATTGATGAAGCTGGTTTCCTTTTTAAACCTGGGCCCTGACCTGAGTTAGAAGTTCAACTCGACTGTTTCCTAGATGTGTGAACACAGGCAAACTATCTGAACTGCCTGAAGCTCAGTTCAAAGAGGAAGTTCAGCATCGAGATGAAACAGTAGGGGGTTTTCCAGCAGCACATCATGTCTGGAATCTTGAGCTGCCGCTTTCTTGCCATGAGACCTGCAAACATTGTTTACCCTTTTAAGGTTCACTTTTCCACTCTCCAAAATGGGTGTAAGTACTCAGGCTTATTGCATAGGATTGGCAAGAGAATTAAATGCTTAATACACATAAAACACTTAATTCCTGACATTTAAGAGTCAAATAGTAAGTGTTAGCTGTTTTTTATGATGATACTGTTTTGTTATCAGTGAAAATGGGATAATAATGTAAAACTCACTGAATCACCAAGAAGAGGAATCCAGGAACTAAGAATAGTACCAGACACACAGCAGACATATAATGAACACTAGACTGTTAATAGCATTATAGATTTTGAGGTCTGATAAACCTTAAATTTCTTTTTTCAATAAACCTCTGGAATATTAGAAGCCAATTCCATTTATGAGTTCCTCCATAATTGTAACACAAACAATGTATTGATATTTCTCGGTTAAAAATATGTCTTGCTTTTATGGGTCTGTTTGAATCATGTTGAAAAGTTCTCAGTATTTATCCTAGGCTGAGTTAAAATCGGGTTACATACATATTCCATATAAAGTATAAACAAGTACATTTCTATAGGACATACATTTCTATAGCATCATTATTATTGTAATCTAGGAAATCCTAATCCAAATCCCAGAATTGTGTGAATGTTCCACGATTCTAAAGTAGGAGGTGGTGAGGGTAAGCTGGACCCTGAGGCCAGGCCTGTATACATCAGGTCTACACTGTCATGCCATTGGGGTGCCCTGTAGAGGATGCTATGACTCACTCATTCGTTCATTCTTTCTCTGTGTATTCGGTGAAATCTAGGTGCCAATTGTTTCAGTTTCAAAGACAACCTGAAAAATAAAACTAAAAAGTAAAAAAGTCTTTTTACTCCTAAAGTGTTCAGGGAGTATTGGAATGAGAGATACAGGAAGAATTGGTCTATTGAAGTATGCATGAGGAGGGGATGATGGGAGAATGTCACCGAGGAGGTGACATTTGACCTGCGTCTTGGTGACGAGTAGGGTTAATTCAGAAAGAAATTTCCAACAGCAAGAGCACAGGCCCTGTAGAGAAGTGCCACAAAAGTCCCGGAGGAAAACAAGAGATAGCAGGTGAACCTGGGAATGTGATGCATTAAGGCAGCAGTCCCCAAACCTGGGACACAGACTGGTACTGGCCTGTGGCCTGTTAGGAACTGGGCTGCATAGTAGGAGGTGAGTGACAGGTGAACCAGTGAAGCTTCATCTGTATTTACAGCTGCTCGCTGTCACTCACATTACCACCTGAGCTCTACATCCTGTCAGGTCAGTGGTGGCATTAGATTCCCAAGCATGAACCCTGTTGTGAACTGTACATGGGAAAGATCTAGGTTGCTCACTTCTTTTGATAATCTAACACCTGATGGTCTGTCCCTGTCTCCCATCACCCCCAGATGGGACCGTCTAGTTCCGGGAAGCTTAGGACTATCACTGACTCTACATTATGGTGAATTGTATAATTATTATTAAATAAACAATTAGAAATAAAGTGCACAGTAAATGTAATGCTCTTGAATCATCCCAAAACCATCCCCCACAACTTCAGTCTGTGGAAAAAATCATCTTCCATGAAACCAGTCCCTGGTGCCAAAAAGGAGGGGGACTACTGCTTTAAGGTGTAAAGTCCTTGAATGGCAAACAAAAGAATTCGAACTTTATCTTACAAACGGTGGATAATGATATGACCCGCTTGCACAGACAGGCGCTGCGGCGGAAGGTAAGATCAGAGCAGCAAGACACGTTAGATGGATGTGTTTAGTAATTCAATAAGCAATAGAGACAGCTCAACCTGGGACAGAGGTAAGAGAATTTTAGAGGTAGAACCATCAAGACGTTCTGACAGATGCTCAAAGTGAGAACGAAGTCTGGAATCTGGAAGAACTTGTTGTGTTCTTGGATGCTGGAAAAAGTGGAGTCCGTTAAGGAAGACCAGAGGGAAAAGAAGGATCTGGTGAGCTCCATGCAAGATGGCTTTGTGACAGCTTGGCAAGCCAGTCAATTGGAAGTTTAGACAATACAGATCTAGAGTTCAGTGCAGGAATTAGACGTAGAGATGTAGATTTGAGAGACATTTGCATAAATGAAGTAGAAAGTAAAACATCTTAGCTAACAGTTATCAAGTACTAAACTGTATGTAAACCAAGCACTCCATAAGCATTTTAACTAACTTTATCCTGACTTTCCTCGTTGGGAAACTGGCACTTCCTATGTTAAAGGTCTAGCTCAGGCAACTTGCTAGCGAGGGTGCCACTGTGAGCGAGGTACAGGCCTGTCTGACTCCAGATTCTGCCTTCAAAACCAAATTGTGTCCCTGTGGAGCTCCCCACTAAGTTAAAATTCATTGTTAGGCTTCTAAGTGGATCACTGTTGAATCTTAAGCTGCACCATCCATAGACATGTTCACCGAGGCCGTCAATGAGCGTGTCCTAAGTAAGCAAAATTTCCTCTTAATGTGCACTGACTTTATACTGGAGCATTACATAAGTCTGCATTTTGCTGGAATAATCTCATTTAATCCTTAACAGCAACCCTCTGATGCTGATTTCAGGACTGTGCCCTCTTTTCAGGTGATGAACCTGCTGTGTGTGGAGGGGAAGAAACCTCCCCAAGGTGACATTGGTAGTAAGTGGGAAAGCAAAAACGAAGACTAATTGGGCATGGCTCATGCCTGGAATCCCACTACTTCTGAGAGGCGGAGGAGAGAGGGTCACTTAAACCTAGAAGTTCAAAACCAGCCTGGGCAACATCGTGAGACCTCATCTCTACAAAAAAGTTAAAACATTAGCCAAGTGTGATGGCACATGCCTGTAGTCCCAGCTACTCAGGAGACTGAGGTGGAAGGATCACTTGCTCCCAGGAGGTCGAGGCTGCAATGAGCCATGATTGCGCCACTGCACTCCAACCTGGGTAACAAAGCAAGGCCTTATCTCAAGCAAAACAAAAGAAACAGACTGTTTGCCCTGTATCTCATGCTGCAGACTCCATATTTAACCATACAAATATTTTCCCATTTGCAGTGGACTTACTTCGGTCTCAGAAGGGGAGAGGCGCCTTTTTTTTTTTTTTTTTTTTTTTTTTTTTGAGACAGAGTTTCGTTCTTGTTGCCCAGGCTGGAGTGCAATGGCATGATCTTGGCTCACCGCAACCTCCACCTCTCAGTTTCAAGCGATTCTCCTGCCTCAGCCTCCTGAGTAGCTGGGATTACAGGCATGCACCACCACTCCCGGCTAATTTTGCGTTTTCAGTAGAGACGGGGTTTCTCCACGTTGGTAAGGCTGGTCTCGAACTCCCGACCTGCTGTGATCCGCCCGCCTCAGCCTCCCAAAGTGCTGGGATTACAGGCGTGAGTCACTGTGCTCAGCTGAAAGGTGCCTATTTTTTGTCCTGCTTCTGTTGTGGGACAGGCCCAGGCCAGGGACCTTCTATTTGCAAGTTCATTCACAATGTAATGATCTGCCTGCCTGCTTCATTCTTGTTTTATTATTTAAGGTTTTCATTTCAGATTGCTGGAAAGACTGTTGCTAAAATGTTACTGCTTTGTGCTAGGGAAATGGCGCAAGGTTTTTCAAAGCTCTTCGTGCAATTCTAATGGAGGCACACCGGCCCGTCCGCTCTGACACTGACTCTGCAGGTCTGCAGGACTGACGAATGGGATTTTCTGCAGTATATCGCACACTTTCAATAAGTTGTGCTGCTGAGCAATTTATGAAGAATGGAAGGTTTATTTTTGTTTTGTTTTGTTTTGTTTATAATACTCTCTAGCCACAAATATTTTTTTTTCAGGATTTCTCTTTGGATTAGCATTTTGACTTATTATTATTTCAATAATCATACTGAATCAGCCTCGTGAAGATTCCCCGAAGTTTTCTTTAAGTGTCTCTTGAAAAATTTCTGTGACATTGGTGTCTAGTTTTAAAAGTCAAACTTGATAAGAGACTTCATAGATTCCTTGCCTTCTTTAATATGTCCTGAAGCTTTGCAGAATGAGACCAGGGTGATGGGACAGTGGAGCTGTGGCAGGTAGCGGGACCTGAAAATGGGACTCTCAGGACTGCTTGAAGCCAACTAGGGATTCATGACTACTGTATTTGGTGCCTTTGTTAATCTCCTTTCTGCTTTCATTTCTGCTTAGTCACAGCTGTCAGAGACACTGCAGGACTTGAATGCCTCAGTCAAAGCAAGCGGAGCTTTGTCCAGCATGTGTTCTCTGCCAGGCCTGGTTTCAGAGGCAGGTGTGGCATGCCGAGAAAGGACAACCTCGCTTCAGCCCTGAATCCTGAGAAACATTTCTTCTGCTGGCAAGCAGAGTGACCTTGCACATGTCACTCAGTTCTTTGAGCCATAGTCTTTTGATCTATGAAATGGAAATAAGAGTTTCTATTATTATTGTTTGATCTGATCAGAACGAATTCCAATGTTTGGTGATAAAAGCAAGCAACAGAGAAATGTCCAGAGCATTCTCCAACTTATAAGTGTGTCTGTGCATGTTTTCAAGACATACACACATGTAGTATGTATACATATACAAGAGCATAGATGGGCAGTATTCCAGAAGAATCCACACGAAAAAATTATTAGACTATGGGGAATGGGACACTTCATGTTGTGTTTACTTTGATGATATTGGTAGGGTTTTGTTTCACCATATTTATATTCTACTTTGAAAATCAAAATGAGAGTGTCTGCCTTTCATGGTGCTTGCTGAAGATCAAAGGAGATAAAGTACAATAGGACTATCTAGATGCTTCATAAGCAGTGACTTCTTTCCTGCTCCACAGATCTGGCTGGTCTGATGTGCTCCATGCTGCATACAAGCTCTCCTCGACTTTCTACAGCCATACTGGCTTCTCCGTGTTAAACCTTAATATAATAGGAAAGTTGAGAAATGTGAATACATGGGTTACCCTGAACGCAGACAGGGCAGTTGGTTGAGTTTTCTGGTTCTAAAATGGACAAGTCTTCTGATTCCAAAACTTGCTGAATGTCTTCAGTTCAAATCAGAAAGAATTTAACAAGCTTTTAATCCAAGGCCAGGTTTCAGAGCTGAGAAATGCGAGCCATGGAGGGTAAAGTTCTGCAGAGGGTCTCTCTCCTGTACTCTGTGGTGTGATGTCCAGCCCTACCTTCAGATCTGAGCCGTTCGCTCTTCACACTGCTGGGAATGTTGGTGGCCAACAGCAATTGGCTAAGTATGGAGACTGCCCTATCTGGAGAGAGCTGCTCCTCCAAGGTCACACTTCCCTGCTAGGGTGATATGGTTTGACTCTGTGTCCCAACCCACATCTGATCTCGAACTGTAATTCCGATGTGTCAGGGGAAGAACCTGTAATCCCCACATGTTGAGCGAGGAGGTGAGTGGATCATTGGGGCAGTTTTCCCGCTGCTGTTCTCATGATAGTGAGTAAGTTCTCATGAGATCTTATGGTTTCATAAGTGTTTGGAAGTTCCTCCTTTGCATTTCTCTCTCCTCATGCCTTGGAAGATGTGCCTGCTTCCTCTTCCTTCATGACTGTAAGTTTCCTGAGGCCTCCCCAGCCATGGGGAACTGTGAGTCAATTAAACGCCTTTCCTTTATAAATTACCCAGTCTCAGGTATTTCTTTATAGCACTGTGAAAGTGAACTAATACATAGGGTAACCCACACCAAGTACTGATCAGTGAACGGGTACAAAGACCTGGTCCTTGCCCCAAGGCCGGGTAACTCTGCAGGCCCAGCACTCCCCACGGCATCAGCTGAGGTCTCTGTTGCACCCACAGGACAACGCAGTGCAGTTCCTCCACCCGTCCTGCTTTACAGCTGCACAGATGTTGCTCCTGAGAGCACAACCCAGTGACCCTCTCCTGGTTTCTCATAGTCTCTCACCTAAGACAGTATCAGAGGTAGATGGCGACAGGCCTGAGACTTCTATCCGTTTCCTAATTTGTAGCACCTTGCATCACACATGACAATCATTGTGGTATGGTGATTAGAGAGGGTATAATAGTGCCCGTCATTATCTGCCTATACAACACCCTTGGGAGTGCAGATGATGTGCAGATGTGTGTCGACTCCAGGAGACTTGCTCAGACCACATTGGATCAACTCAGCCCTCTTGGATGGCAGCTAGGAGAAAGGAGACCAAGCAAGGCAGGAGGCTCTCTGGTCATTGACTGTGCAGACTCACTCACAAAAGCCAAGGTGAAATGCCACCTGGCGTTTCTTCCAGCAGGCAGACAAGGCAGCCTGGGAACATGAAGAGCCACTGCCTCCTCCCATCATGGCCATGTGGGCAGTAGATGGGCACCAGCACCCTACTCAAGACTCCCACCTACGTGCCCAGGTCTTTTCCCACACGATTCCTTTCTCTGCTCTAAGAACAAATCTCTCTTGAAATTCACCTCAGGACATCCTTCTCTGTTGAGTTGGCAAGAAAGAACCATCCTGTTCATTCCTTTTTGTCATGCCTAGGTCTCCAAGTGCACTGTAGACTTAGGTGTCTTTTCCTCATTGGACAAACTACTTTGTAATTCTACCAGTTTAATCCATTCTATTTCTACAAACAAAATATAGTGTTACAGTGTTGTGACACTGCATGCTCACATGCAGAGCTGTTTACAGGTGTGTGCAGAGCTGTTTACAGGTGTGCTTTCGGCATTGGTTACTTAACCCCACAACTTCTTTCTACATTACAATGACACTTTCTTTTCCTCCTTTTCAGCATGACCTACTGCTCACTCACCTGCTGCAAAGGACTTTCTAAATTTCTCTTCTCTCTCTGAAAAGGAGCCCACAGCCACCTGTCCCATGGCCTCTATAGTGTACCCTGTAGTGGTGGGGAAAGGAGGTTTGTGTATTAGTCCGTTCTCAGGCTGCTAATAAAGACATACCCAAGGCTGGGTCATTTATAAAGGAAAGAGGTTTAATGGACTCACAGTTCCACATGGCTGGGGAGGCTTCACAATTACGGCAGAAGGTGAAGGACGAGCAAAGTCATGTCTTACATGACGACAGGCAAGAGAGCATTTTCAGGGGAACTGCCCTTTATAAAACCATCAGATCTCATGAGTCTTATTCACTGTCATAAGAACAGCATGGGAAAAACCCGCCCCCATGACTCAATTACCTCCCACTGGGTCCCTCCCATGACACGTGGGGATTATTACAATTCAAGGTGAGACTTGAGTGGGGACACAGAGCCAAACCATATCAGCTTGTAAGTGGGGCCACTTGGTTGTCTCAAACCTGTGAGGCCAGTGTCCTCATCACCTTCACGATCATTTATTATTATTGTGATTATTGTTGCTATTTTATTATTTTAATCTGAATATAAGACAAAGGTGTGGCAGATTTCAGTGTTTTCTTACCTGGAGGGATAAAGAAGCGATTCCAGCTCAGGACTCTCTTTTTCTTGGAATCTTCAACCATGTTCCAGTTTTACTCAGGATGGGGTCTGCTTCCTTCCCTGAACCTCCAAACATTTTGTGAATGTGGGTGCGGGCAGATGGAGCATCAGGGCCCTGTGCTACCTGGGCCAGGTGCAACATGCCTCAACCTCTGTTTCTGTTTCACTCCGTAGGGAAGCTTCTACATCACCTCCGAGAACTGCATGCAGCACGCACACAAGTGGCACCGAGACCTGTGCCTGTTGCTCCTCCACGCTTACCGGGGACTCCGTCTCCACTTCCTGGTGATCATGCGGGACATCCCAGAGCTGCCACACACGGAGCTGGGTAAGGGCCCAGGACAGGGGCAAGCCCATCCCAGCAGCTCATGTGCCTCCTCCAGACAAGGGATGGGGAAAAGCTGGCATGCTTTTGTAAATGTCACAGGAATAACACTGGTCCAGGTAGGTTTGGGCTGTGATTTTCATTGTTCTAGCAGGAGAGGATCTGGGAAATGCAAATACAGTAAGAGAAGACACATGCTCTTTAAGGCACATTCATTCACTCACGCATTCATCTGCTAGACATCTATTACCTATTACACACCTGCCACCCCACTGCTTAATTTTAGGTTGCTTTCTAGAGGAAAATGCTCGTTTATAGCCTTTTCTTAATTAAGCTGTAATTATGGAATTGTAACTTACAAGACTGTAAAACAATCCTCATAAAGAACTATATATATACACATACACACACACACACACACACATGCATCTATATATGCTTGATCTGGATGATTATAGAAACTTCTTAGTATCCATGACATTTGGTTATCTTGGGATCAACTAACTTTTGCACATGGATTTTCCAAAGATGAGACATCATGGAAATCAGTGAGCTTGAATCTCTGTTGATTGACAGACGGTGGTTCTGAAACTCAGAGAGGTAAAAGGGTTGCTCAGCATCACACAGTGATGTGTGGCAGATCCATGACAGGAACTCAGGGATCCTGTGCTGATCCCTTGGGGCAGGGTCCTCTGTATCATGTCACACTCAGTAACAACAGGTGATATGTCCTGGTTCTGCTCAAAGTTCTCCAATAAGGCCTCATTGCCTCGAGAACAGAGGCCAAGTCCTGAGCCTACTTTTGTTTTTTTGTTTTTTTGTTTTTTGAGACAGGGTCTCGCTCTGTCGCCCAGGCTGGAGTGCAGTGGCCAGATCTCAGCTCACTGCAAGCTCCGCCTCCCGGGTTTATGCCATTCTCCTGCCTCAGCCTCCGGAGTAGCTGGGACTACAGGCGCCCACCACCTCGCCGGGCTAGTTTTTTGTATTTGTTTTTTAGTAGAGATGGGGTTTCACCATGTTAGCCAGGATGGTCTCGATCTCCTGACCTCGTGATCCACCCGTCTCGGCCTCCCAAAGTGCTGGGATTACAGGCTTGACTCAGCCTGCTTTTCAACGATAACACCCATTTCAACATCAGAACCCTGCTGGGTACCTTGACTTCCCTATCTTTACCCCAGACCTCAACTGCTGAGATAACTGTGGTTTTGGCTGGGTCGATGGCCTTGTTCATTGTTTGTTGCTGCACTGAAATCATCATGTAAAAAAGATGTATTTGCATATTTTGCTTCCCAGCTAGACTGAGGTCTTTGAGAGCTGATTCCCCTCAGATCCCTGCTGCACTCTCTCCGGTATGTAGAGTAAAGTAGTAGGTACAAGGTGGCAGTTGTTGAATTGAATCCGGAGCCTTCTTACCATAAGCTTTATCAGCTCTCACATCTTAGACAAATCCTGTACTCAGGCACTACTCTTTGAATCATGCAATCATCAAATTTTTTTCAAGTTCAAATCTTATGCATGCAGGAAAGACATGTACAGAATCACAGGGACTTTATATAGCTCAAATGAAAAAATGGAGATTTTTCAGTAGCTGTTGGATTCCTGATATAACTTTTAATATTATATTTCATTCAAAGGAGCTGAATTTATTTGTTCGTTCACACCCTCATCATATTTTACTGGACGTGTACTCTGTGTCAGATTCTGTGCTAGACACTGAGAATACATAGCCATGAATAGCATATCAGAAGTTCATTTTGCCTTGTGGAGTTCAGGGACCTGAGTTCAGTGGTGAAGTAGAGAGGTAGCTACTAATTAGGTCATCAGCACGACCGTAAGTTGCTAAGAGATGGTTTCCACTCACCTAGGCAAGCATGCTTTAATTAAAATCCATGCCAGAGCCGTGTACAAATGACTGACCACAGCATCATGGAACCAGAGGAGAGTTCAAACCCGGTCACAACTGTGACCATGAAAACAAATGGCCAGAGGCCACCTGGTTTCTGTTAATAAGATGGCCACGTTCTTCAGTATCAGAGCCGGTAGGGTTGAGCAGGAGGTTCTCAGGGTTTCTGATATTTTATCTTTAAGATAGAGATTCAAATCCATGTTCCATATATGATGCACAGATCTCTCTCTCTCTCTCTCTGTGTGTGTGTGTGTGTGTGTGTGTGTGTGTGTGTACCTGCAAAAATAGAAATAAACATGGAATCTCTCCGGGCCACACAAGTGTTGTATGAATTTGGGACGTGCTGCTTCTCATAACGGTGTGCATGGGTTGATATTGGCTTTTATCTAGTACTCAGTTCATGGCTCCAATCAGGTTTATTCTCCTGATAAGCACAATTCCATTAGGCAGTTAGAATAGGCAGAAGGTCCTCAGCAATGTGTTGGTCTCTGTGACTTTAATGCCAATGTGAAACTTTTGCTTTTTCATTTAATAGCAACTGCTGTGTTTCACTATGTGTTCATTGAATCTTACGGTTTATTTTTTCTTTCTAGAGGCCCTTGCTGTTGAAGAAACACTTTCTCAGCTGTGCTCAGAGCTGCAGGTAATTGGAGAGCTGGCGCTGGGGTCTGAATGAATGGCAGTAGTTTTGCAAGACAAATGCAGTTGCTCGCTTGCTATATAAAACAGAAGTGAAAAGACACCACTTGTGACTTCACTCTAGATACCAAGCTGGAGAAATATTCTTACATTCTGTTACCCTACATCACTGTGTTCTATAAGTATGTGCCTTGTTAGATATTTTGGAAAAACTAAACATGTTCACAGATTTTTGTTTCCCTGAAGCTTAGACTACACATATGTATTTGTCCATTACCCATCCATTGAACAAACATTTGTTGACTAGTAACTCAGTGCTTCTCACTGTGGATGACAGAATCTTGTACCTGTGCACAGATGGCCTCAGACATGGCAGGGATGCTAGATGACATGAAAACAGTGATGACAATGAAAACAGTCACGTGCATTTGCCAAAAAAAACCTCATCAAGCGTGCATTAAGAGTAAAGGCTGAATAAATATTTGACAAATGCATGCTGCTGCTATTTACTGTCTCTGGAACACTTTTACATCCCCCTTGTGTTGGATATCTGGGTGAGTACTCATTTCTATATGACGAACAGGCAAATTAAGGTTAAGGTTGGAAAGAAGTCTATACCAGGGTGACTAACACAGCTAATTAGTACTAGAAGCAGGACTCAAACTCTCATCCCCAAACCGACATCTCTGTCTGTTAAACCAGTGTTTTTCAACCCTGGCTGTACATTAGAATCATCCTTGGAACTTTAACGATGCATCTTTGCCTGAGCCTGGATGCCCAAACTGGCTGAAACAGAAGATCTGGGATTGGAGTTCGATACTGTGTTTTTATTCAAAGCTCCCCAGATGAATATTATGTGCAGCCAGGGTTGAGAACCCCTGCTTTAGAGCATGTTAGAAAGTTCGTAAAATCCATTCTCACAGTGGATGCAGAGGAGATCCCTGGAGAGGGCGGAATGCGGAGGCAGAGACCGAAGAGGGTGTTGGGAGCTTAGAGCTGAAGGGTCTTCGGGGAGGGGCCATTGGACGGCAGCCTGGGAGAAGGGGTGGGGCTTGGCTTGTAGCAATAACAGGGAAACACATGCCAAGCACTGATTATCCTAAATGCAGCGTCAGCAGACTGTAGGAAGGCAACACAGGAGTCCATTTGGAGAGTGTGTAAGAGCCACTGAGATGAGTCAAAGACCTAATGTCCACACTTGGGGGCTCATATGCTCCGACTCTGATGCAGTATTGATGATGTGTGTCTGAGTGGGCAGCTGGGTAGACAGGAGGCCCTGGGCTCCAGATGGCTACAGCTCTCATCCTTCCCCGAGTGAGCTTCAATGCACCCACTGTGTTAGGCAGGGACCAGAAGCTTCAAAGCCATGCTGGCCTGGGTTTAAATCCAGGCTCTGAGCTTCTCCTTGGAGCAGCTGTGGGACCTGAGACAATGAGCTCACCCTTTGGGGCCTGGGATTCCTCATCTACATAGTAGGTTTGTTCCGAGAGGACCACTAGAGAGCTCAAGCAAGGACCCTCCTAAGGGGTCTGCTCTTCTCTGGTGAGATGGCCTCTCCTTCCAGGGCTGGCTCGGGCTGCCTCAGGCTCCATCCCCTGAGGGCCTGGCCAGAGCCACGTACCTGTGGAGGTGCAACTCAGCATCCCAAGGGGAAACTGCTTTACTCTGTAAATTATCAGAAATTTAGTTTTAGCAATTGAAACAAGGAATACAGGAACAGGCAGCTCTCCAATTCAGCTTTTCCATTTCCCATCATGAGATCAGGCTGAAGAGCTGATTCGTGACTATTTGACTATTTGTCAATACGCCCACTCTCTTTCCTTCTGGGTGTGGCCTGCAGGTTCTCTGTGTTGGTCTCTGTGCCTGTTATGTTCAGGTTTCCAGGAGCTTCTCTTCCCTAGTCCGGGATCACCATAGCACCAGCATCACCGACTTATATTTAATCAGCAGGGATTCTCAGCCTGGCACAGTCCTAAGTGCTTGTCAATAAAATCCCCTTTAATCTTTCTATAGCCCCTGAGATTTCACCATTACCAAAGCACTTGTCCAAAGTCGCCTGGTAAGTGGTGGGAGGAATTGGTGCTCACACGCAGCAGGCCTTCTGCCTCCAGAGTCCCAGCTAGGTCACCGGACAGGGCTTGCTGCTGCACTGCGGTTGTGAGAGCAGGCAGGGACCACTGCCTGCTTTCTCCTTATACGTCACATGATGGTGCGTGGTGGCTAGTGGGTGGTAGTGGTGGGGAATCCTGTATTGCAAAGATTATGCACATCAGAGCCAGGGGGACATGGCTTTGAATTCTCTACCTACTCACTTGTGACTTTAGGCAAGTTGCTTAATCTTCATGAACCTTGATGTTCTTATCCGTAATATGGGGATAAAAATCAATCTGTTTTCACTGATGCAACCACCCAATGGGTTCACTTTACCACCGCCTAGACAGAGCTCCGTTATCAAGACAGGGGAATAGCAATAGAGAAAGAGTAATTCACACAGAGCCAGCTATACAGAAGACCTGAGTTTTGTTATTACTCAAATCAGTCTCCCCAGGCATTTGGGGATCTGAGTTTTTAAGAATAATTTGCTGAGTAGGGGCCAGTGAGTCAGGAGTGCTGATTGGTTGGGTTGGGGATGAGTCCAACTGTCCTCTTGCACTGAGTTAGTTCCTGGGTGGGGACCACGAGACCAGATGAGCAAGTTTATCAGTCTGGGTGATGCCAACTGATCCATCAAGTGCAGGGTCTGCAAAATATCTTAGGTTTTACAATAGTGATATTATTCCATAGAAGCAATTTGAGGAGGGTCAGAATCTTGTAGCCTCCAGCTGCATGACTCCTAAACCATAATTTCTAAGATTTTGGCTTGTTTGTTAGTCTTACAAAGGCAGTCTAGTGGCCGGGCGCGGTGGCTCAAGCCTGTAATCCCAGCACTTTGGGAGGCCGAGACGGGCAGATCACAAGGTCAGGAGATCGAGACCATCCTGGCTAACACGGCGAAACCCCGTCTCTACTAAAAACACAAAAAATTAGCCGGGCGAGGTGGCGGCGCCTGTGGTCCCAGCTACTCGGGAGGCTGAGGCAGGAGAATGGCGGGAACCTGGGAGGCGGAGCTTGCAGTGAGCTGAGATCTGGCCACTGCACTCCAGCCTGGGCGACAGAGCGAGACTCCGTCTCAAAAAAAAAAAAAAAAAAAAAAAAAAGGCAGTCTAGTTTACCAGGCAAGAAGGGGGTTTGTTTTGGGAAAGGGCTGCTATCTTTGTTTCAAACTATAAACCAAGTTCCTCCCAAAGTTCGTTTGGCCTATGCCCAGGAATGAACAAGGACAGCTTAGAGGTTAGAATCAAGAAGGAAGTGGTTAGTTCAGGTATCTTTCACCATCTCAGTTATAATTTTGCAATGGTGGTTTCATTGATGTCTTTTTCTCTTAGCCAATAAGCCTGGCACACTGGCTGGTTGCCTGGCTACATTGTGTGAATTTTCTCATGCAATTGATAAAATAATTCTATAAGATAAGCCATCACATTCTTTTCAGTGGGCGAAGAAACAGGGCTGACTCACACACTGACCAGAGTCACAATGCTGGCAGAACAGGGTTAGGCTGCTGGTCCCTGCGACGCTGAGCCCTCCCCAGTGTGATGCAAGCCCAGGAGGCAGCATCGGTGCAAGGAATAGAGATGGTGTCCACGAGGTCTGGCCCTGTGCAGTAAATGCAGAAAATGGAAACCATCAGGTCTAGTGCAAGTATTTATCAAATGATGGGAGCTTTGGCTTGTCATTTTTTGTGGTCATAAAGTAGAGTTTGGTGATACTCATGCCTTTGGCAGGGAATATGGTTAAATATCCAGGTTCCTTTTGTCTTCATGGCAAAAAGGATCAACGTTTTCCTGGGAACGACTGCCATCCGTCTTTTGGCCCATGAGAGTTTTTAATTTCACAAACATTTCCCCAACCCCCAGTGCTCCCCAGATCCAGTGCTCTTCAGGTCTCAGCCATGGGGACTCAGTGGTGACCCATTGCTCATGCAGCACATAGCCTAGGGAGGTGATCTTTTTACTCTGGAACTTATACTGCTTAGAAGGGCTCCTGGCACCTAGAAGCTCTGAATAAATGCTAGAATGAGTGGATGAACGGTAGCAAAGGTGAGGAAGTGACTGACCCTGGAGCCACTAATGTCACACCCCTGAGGCTATTGGCCCATCTGCAAAAGGAGCTTGGACTCAGTATGTTCATTTACTGAGCCAATGGACCTGTGTGTGCCATTGTCCTGTGTCATGCATCACCCCAAAAGCAGTGGGTAAAGGCTTCTGCCCAGACTGCAGGGCACAGTTCTGAATCAGCCAGCTGGCTGTCCAGCGTCGGGCAGGCCATAGGAGAGTGAAGTGGGGTCACAGGTACACAGTGCTCAGAACAGAGCTTGGGGCAAAATGCCGCCACGAGTGTCACTGCTGTCCTTGTCATTGTTCATCCTATTCCATGGGCCTGGTGTTGACGAAAAGAGTCAAACTCCATGAAATATTTGAGATTTATTCTGAGCCAAATATGAGTGACCATGGCTCATGACACAGCCCCAGAAGATCCTGAGAACATGTGCCCAGGGTGGACAGGCTATAGCTTGGTTTTATGCATTTTAGGGAGACTTAAGACATCAGTCAATAAATGTAAGATCTGCATTGGTTTGGTCCAAAAAGGTGGGGCAACTGAAGGCTGGGGGCGGCGAGGCTTCCAGATCATAGGTAGATTCAAAGATTTTCTGATTGGCAATTGGTTAAAAGAGGTTATCTAAAGACCTGGAATCAATACAAGGGAGTCTGGGTTAAGATAAGGGTTTGATGAGACCAAGTTCTTATTATGCAGATGAAGGCCTTTGGATAGCAGACTTCAGAGAGAATAGATGGTAAATGTTTCTTATCAGACTTAAAAAGGTGCCAGACGGTGGGAATTAAACAATGAGATCACTTGGACACAGGAAGGGGAACATCACACACGGGGCCTATTGTGGGGAGGGGTGAGGGTGGGGGATAGCGTTAGGAGACATACCTAATGTAAATGGTGAGTTAATGGGTGCAGCACACCAACATGGCACATGTATACATATGTAACAAACCTACACATTGTGCACATGTACCTAGAACTTAAAAGTATAATAATAATTTAAAAACAAGGTGCCAGACTCTTAGTTAATTCTCTCCCACATCAGAAAAACAACAACAACAACAACAAAAACATAAAGGGAAGGAGATTCTCTAACAATGTAGATTTTCTCTTAGAGAGGCCGCTTTGCAGGGTCATTCCAAAATATGTTAAATAACTATATTTTAGAGTAAAATACTTCAGTTTCTTCCAGGGCCTGCTGTCTGTTGTGTTGGTATTTCTTGCTACAAGTAGTCTTTTGTCAGTCTTAAGTCCTCTGTTTTAACATTATAATTTGCTGGTCAGCTGTGCCTGAATTCCAAAGGGAGAAAGGTATAATGAGGCATGCCCAGCCAACCATTCCTATCACAGCCTGACTAGTGCTTCAGGTTTGCATTTGAATGCCCCTGACCAAGAGGTGGGGTCCATTCAGTTAGTTTGGGGGCTCAGAATTTTATTTTTGATTTATAGTGGTGAGGGTTGTGGATGTGGCCATCGCGGTTGTAATTGGCTGGAGCTGGCATTGCAGGTGCTAAGAGAATTTACCAAGACAGTCATAGGTAAAGAAAGGCAGATTATTAAAGTACGAAGGTACGAAGATAAGTTGCAAGGGTATCACAGGCAGCAGAGCAGACAAGGGGCTGTCTGCAAAGAGTCAGAGACTGGAGGGAAGTTTTAAAGGGTCATGCTGGAAGGGCTCCTTGCAGATAAGGTTGTGCTACTGGGGCCATGTGCCGAACAAGGTATTTGGGAAAAGGATGTTGTGCCAGCAGGTTGTCCGTGATCAGCCATGTCTCAAAAAAATTGTTCTCCCGCATCTGGGACCCCTTCCTTGTTGTTGCTTAGTTATCTTACCTTATGAGGACTCCACAATGGATACAGATACCGTATTGAAGCAGGACATTTTCCCTGACCCCTTTGTAGGCAGGAACTGGAGGTAGGCACTGGAGCTAGCTGGCTGCTTCAGCACCAGCAGGGGCAAACTCCACTCACTCAAACCCATTGAGCTGAACCCCTCACAGGAGGTGAGCAGGTACAGGAGCCAGGGCAAGTGCTTTGGGATGCTCACAGGGGCAAAAGTCCATGTGGGCCTCACAGCAGCATCTAGAGGGGAGTACTCATGACCCCCAAAGTCCCAGAAGGAGTGTTACAGTCAGCGCTCTTTTAGCTTTGCCATGTGCGGATGGCTTTAAGTGTGTTAACAGCTCAGTTAACACTTTTTTTTTTTTTTGAGATGGAGTCTTGCTCTGTCGCCCAGGCTGAAGAGCAGTGGTACGATCTCAGCTCACTGCAAGCTCCACCTCCGGGGTTCACGCCATTCTCTTGCCTCAGCCTCCCGAGTAGCTGGGACTACAGGTGCCCACCACCACGCCCGGCTAATTTTTGTTAATACAGACGGGGTTTTACCGTGTTAGCCAGGATGGTCTTGATTTCCTGACCTTATGATCCACCTGCCTCAGCCTCCCAAAGTGCTGGGATTACAGAAGCGAGCCGCCCTGCCCGGCCCAGCTCAGTTAACACTTTTTCGCTTTTTCGCATGAGGTGGCTGCTTTCCGCCAATGAGGGCAGACAGTCAGTGTGACAGCCCTTTGCATCCACACCTGTGGTACGCGAGCTCTTGTTTGGCATCCAGGAAAACTCAGGTTGAAGTGATTGAAGGATGGTGAATGAATTGAGGGTGGTGAATGAATTGAAGGGTGGTGAATGTGGAGGCTTGTATTGCTGATGAAAGTGGCTCTCAGTGGGAAGGGGAGCTGGAAATGGTGTGGAGCAGGAAGATAATCTTCCCTCAGAGTTTGGCCATCCCCAGCCAGATGCCTCTGTGAAGCAACACTGTCAAGCCATCCTTCTGAAGTCAAGCTGCTTCTCTCCAGTGTGCAACCGTAGTCTCTGGGGAGGCACCCAGCTGCTTCTCCTCTTCTCCTCTGTTGGCATAGCCTGTGGTTTTTATGGGCACAGGATGGGGGGGAGGGCTGGCCATGGATGTTTTGAAAAGGCAACATTTGAGCAGGAAAATAGAAATGAATGTTCTTACTTTGGGCCACAGTTCCAGGCCTGAGGGTGGGGCCCTTGCCAGGACCTTTCCTCTTCTGTCCAGAATTTTCCTGTCTTCTGTCCCTATCAATATGTGGTAGAGGGATGCCAGGTTGATGTGTCACTAATTCTACCCAGGACAAGACTGACTCCAGTGGACGTGAGAGAGGAGGCTAAGTTGGAGCCAAGTCTGGAGAGAATACGGAGCCTCTTTTCTGTTTGCACAAAGGCAGTAGATGGAACTTGGAAGCAGCAAGGCATGAAGTGCAAGGCTGTGCTTGTGAACAGTGGGCAGGGCTGCAGGAAGGCAGAGGGCATGGGGTGACTGAGGTTCTGCGGAGAGATCCCAGGCTAATAGTGAACAGGCCTGTGTGCCCCAGGCACCATGGAGCTGAAACACATTCCCAAGTCACAGAGAGCCATGAGGAAGGAGTCTGACAAGTTGTGTAGAGAAAGGAACTACTAGGATTTGTCTGTATCCACAGACACTTTGACATCAAATGCATGGAGGTTTTCCTCACACCAACAACCTTGCCAGCTCTCTGACATAAGCTGGATGTCTAGTGATCCAATTCAAACCCAATCCTGTCTACCTGGGTTCAGCATCAGATCCCACAGGTTAGGGGTGCAGCCCCACAAGACAGGCCTCACTTGAGGTACAAGTTGTGAGTCCTGGGCCTGTAGTACTTCTGACCAATCAGCTTTACATCAGGGGTTCCCATGATGCCCTCCTCTAGGTTAATAACTTGTTGAATGACTCAGAGAACTCAGGAAGCACTTTTCTTACTGTACCTGTTCTATGACAAAGAATATTGCAAAGAATGCAGATGCATAGCAAGATGAAGAATTTCACGGGGTGAGGTTTGCAAGGAACCCAAGTGCAGGGACCTCTCGCCTGTAGAGTTCCTCCTAGCAGGTGAAGGCGTCCTCACCTGTACACCATCCTCCTGGCAGGTGAAGGCGTCCTCTCCTGTACACCATCCTCCTGGCAGGTGAAGGCGTCCCCACCTGTACACCATCCTCCTGGCAGGTGAAGGTGTTACTAACCTAGAACCTCTCTAAGACCCGTCCCTTAAAGGTTTTTATGGAGGTTCCCTGACATTAGACACTATTGATTAAATCATTGGCCATTGTTGATTAGTTCAGTCCCCAGCCCCTCTCCTTTCTCCAGAGGTCAGGGGTGGGGCTCAAACTCCCAACTCTCCAATCATGGATTGGTCTTGCTGGCAAACAGCCTCTACCCTAAAGCTATCTAAAGGTCTGTCAAGAGTCACCTCATGATTACAGGCTCAATTAGCATATGTTCAAAAGGAATTTATGAATAACAAAAGATGTTCCTGTGGCTTCAGAAATGTCAAGGGTTTTATTAATAGAAGCTCTGTGACAGAAACTGTGGAGAGAGATATATATGTATGTGTATTTATGTGGGCTGTAGGCTCTTGGCCCCCTAAAGATCCAATTTCCCAGTGAGTTACAGAAACTTACACACCACCTTAAAGTTACAGAAAGATGGAGGCTTAGATTCTGGCAAAGCAGGTTATGGGAGGGAGAGAAGAGGCTTGGCCAGCCAAGGTGGCCTTGTTGTGTAGATGAAGTCTCCCTCACAGAGAATAGGTGGTACGTGTTCCTTTTCAGACTTTTAAAGGTGTGGAACTCTCCATCCCTCCTGGATCTTGGGAAAGGCATGGAAAAGGGAGGGGACCTGGCTTCATTAATGGAGATTCTCTGCAGATACGAATTTTCCCCACTTAAGGCAGTTTTGTTAGGTCACTTCTGCCTGGTGGCCAAGCAGCAGCTTTTTCAAAATATGTCAAAGAAATATGTTTAGGGATAAGAAATTTTAATTTCCTTCTATCACAATACCATACAAGGAAAGGCAGTGAATCTTGAGGCAGGAAATGGTGATTAAGGTTAATTGCAGTCACTATAACAATGACAATACCAACATACCTGGCCTAGGGAATGCTGGCTCCCTACCGTGGTTCACCAGGCTCTATCCTTGCTGCAGCCCTGGGAGTACAAGGAGGGAGGTACTCAAGTATCCCCAATCATTTTACTTTAAGTGGACACACAGAAAAGTGGCTTCCTTAAAGTCCACAAATCACTAAGGGATGGACCCAGGGCCTGAATGCAAGGCCACCTGCATTCCATTGCAATGCTATCTTGTCTGTTTCCCACAGTGGTTCTGGTGGGAGATTCAGAGGTTAGGATGCAGGCTGCCAGTGACTTGATCAAGTATATTTTATGACAGGTCAACTAGTTGCCTTCCTTTTCTAGGGCGGTGCCCCAAGCTGCAGGGCTACCAGCTCTTGGTTTTGAGTGACTGTGTTGCCACAGGCTTTATTTTATACAAAGCAACTAAATTAGCCAACCGCTGCAGGGATGTGGCTGCATGAAGAGGGTGGAAAGGGTGAATGGGTGTGTGTTTCTGCCTACTCCTTGATTTGCTAAAGATCTGGCCTGGCTGTTAGAGTGGAAGAAACAGCACCGGCTTCCCAAAAATCCCTGCAGAGCAAGCTGAGTCAGCAGCACTGTTTAGAGGTAGAACATCGCCACCTCCTGGTCTCCCCATTCCTGCCAGTGGTGGGGTTGGGAAGGCTGGAAAGTGTTTTGGGTGATTTAAAGCAATTTGAAGACACAGAGTTCTGCAGTAGTGGAGTGATGTGGATGACTCTTTACTCCATGCGATTCTTATAAACGTTTACTTAGCATCTACTGTGTGCTGACCACTCGATTATTCACTGGGTATACAAAGGTGGAAGACAACAGCCAGGACTCGCTTGCAGCTCAATGAGAGATAGTGTTCACAGATAAGGTGGACACTGCTGATGTGGTCAGTACTGCAACCAGGGAGCGAGAGGTGAGGGGCTGCGGGAGCAAGGAGGTCCGGGCACCTTATCTTGCCTGGGGAGGTAGGGATGGAGCCTGGGACGTTGCCCTGAAAGAGTGGGAGGGTGTCAGACACCAGTCAGGGAAGGACCCTCAGGGCAGAGGGAATAGCCATGCAAAGCCCAGGGTAAGGGCCCACCAGCCTGAAGTAGCATGGGCACTTGGGGCCCACCTAGGTGGAGCTCAGGTGAGGATGCAGGGCAGGCTGGAGAGGATGCAGGATGCAGGGAGTTGGAGCAGTTACTGAGGACCCCTGCTGTGAAGCCTGATGAGGAAGTGGGGTGTGCTCCCCGCAGAGGTGGGGTGTGCTCCCCGCAGAGGACCTGCAGGTACTAATGAAACTCAGACATGTGCTTTGGTACAAACAAGTTTAACACATGCTGAGTATCAACTGGAGAGCAGTGTTGCTGTTGTGGTTTAATTTTTTATAACACAGCAATGTAGGGTTTTCTATAACACAAGAGAATTCCCTGGTTGCCCCCCAGTAAACTTCTGGGAGATCCCAAATTGTCATGTACTCTTTCCCAGAGCTGTACCCTCCTAGCAGGAACCATTAATGATAAGTACAGTTACAAAGCATCAGTGAGCAGCTTCTGACTGTGGGCAGCCTGTTTTGTTGTTTTTGGGGAGTGGCAGAGATTGTGTATTTGGGGTTTGTTTCTTTCATTTGTTTGTTTGCTTTGACCAATCCTCTTGTCAGAGGGTTTTTAAATGCATTGTTTCATTTAACATCTTTTTGAAGTCAGGGATTCTAGAGGATACTCAGGTCCCGTGAGGCCCAGTGACTTCTCAAGGTTCTGCTGTGAAGGAGCTGACCTCAAATTCAAGGGTGTAAAGAGCATAAGAGGCCCTCTGGCACACCATCTACCTTCCAACAATGAGTGAAAGAAAGCTTTTCCTTGAAACTGAGCACCTAGTCTGCACTGGTCCCATTGATTAGTATGTTACACGTGTGCTCAGTGGGTCCTCATTTGATGCTGTGATGTAGGTTTTATTAGACCTGATTCCTAGTGGGGACACTAAAGCTTTGGGGACTGGCTGTCCGCTGTGGTCACCGTTACCACTCCCTGTCCCGCAGGTCAGGGAATGCCTGGTGCTGTGACTTCACAGTACTAACTCTAGAGGGCGACCCTGAGCTTATCGAGAGCCTGCCCAGGGCAGCCGGGAACACTAAGCTCAGCTGGAGGCAGCTGGTTTGAGAAAAAACAATTTCTCTCTCCGATTTTAGGACTTCTCACACTTTAATGTGCACATGAATTACCTGGGGATCTTGTTAAAATGTGCTTTCTGATTCTTTTGAGCTGAGGTGGGGCAAGAGATTCTGCAATTCCAACTAGTTCCCTGGAGATGATGGTGCAGCTGGGATATCGTGTACCATGGTTTGAATAGTGAGTGTCTGAACTCTAAAACTTCACTGGGGGTCGCCCTTTAGGTGGACATCCGGCAGGCACATAGCCGTCTCCTGGTCCCCCTCTGCCATACCATGAAGCTGGGCACAGGGTTCAACTCTTCTCTGCCCGGCCTTTTCTGCAGCCGTACACACAGTGCATCTCTCTGGAGGTTCCAGGGGCCTTGGCAGCAATACCCAGCCTGGCTTCCTATGGCCCGTGCCATGGAATGGGAAAGCCTCTGGGCCCAGTGAGACCTCACCACATGTCAGGATCACCCTTCACAGGGCCTTCTTCTGTAACCACAAGGCACCGTATGGTGGAGACCTTGTCTGACCCATCTTTTGCTTCGCACAGCCTCCCATACAGAGTGTGCTGCAGGAAGCACGGAAACCAACGTAGGGACAACTCTCGCTGTCCTGGTTAAAAGCTCCTGGTAGTTTCTGTTCACCTGCAGGGTGAAGGCCTGATTGCTTAGGATGGAAGTCAAAGCCATGGGCATGTGATACTCCTCTCATCTGTCCCTGAGGTGCCCCAGCCCTCCTGCACACCTCGTATTTCAGACCTTCAAGGGGCAAAACTAGGGTCCTTACCCCAGTGTCTTTCTGCCAGCTACGGCCTCTGCCTGGACTATCCCATCTCACCTTGTTTTTATTCCTGACACAATCCCCATCGGCCTGCAAAGCCCAAACCAAAGGCTGCCTTCTCGGGAGACCATCTGAGATCCTGGGATCTGAGAGCTCCTGGTGAGCTCCTGTGTTTCATGATGCCGTGCTCCATCCCAGCCATGGCTCAGTTTAGTTTAATGATTTGTGTTACTTTGTTCCTGCTCCACGAAGCCATGAACTCCTGCATAGAAGGGACTGAGTTCTATTTATATTTGAAGCCTATTACGAAAACACACTAAGTGTGATAAATATTGGCTGAAGCAAAAATGCAAAAGGAGTCTCCAAATAGCACCAGGTAGAGAACAGATCCCGAAGCAATTATCAAACTGAACTCAACAAGATGTTGGATTTCATTTTTCATTGATAAAAAGTCTCCCGGAACAACCTGAATTTTCTTTCATCCACATCACCCTTAGTCCAAAGTCATGTAAGTGGAGGCACATGCAGAACTATTGCTGTGTTGTTGTTATGAGAATCCTTGAACATCTGAAGGAAAAATAAATTCCCAATGAAGGGGGTATTAAGTGAATCCCATGCCAGAAGTTTCCAGGTATATCCTGTGAGTTTAAGGAGTTTCATGCATGCGAAGTTTGCAGGAGATTCCTCCTGTCGTCTGCAAATACATATCGAAGTGAGTTGAGCAGACATGTGAGCATGCTGTTGTAATACAGCCAGTGGGACAGGAGCCAGCATGCAGGTCTACACAGCATGTAGAGGGGTTAATGAGAGGCTGCATTGCATGACAACTAAACAGAGCTTTGGAGCTGGACTTCCTGGGTCCAGACATTGCCTCCCACTTACTATCTGTAGTCTTGGGCATGTTGCTCAACCTTCGAGTGCCTTAGTTACTCCATCCATAAATTAAGAGTGATAATATTAGATTTATGGGTAGGATTACTATAAGGATTAAGTGATTAAGTAGATTAAAATTTCTGTAAAGCTCTTGGTGCACAGTGCCTTGTAACTTGCAATTGTCAGTGTTGCCATTGTTATTCTTAGACCCCCCGTCTTGTATATGTAGGAGAGGGCGCCTGGATGGATAGCACTGAACTGAGATCTAAAACAGGAGTGGACACCGCAGGTGTGTGTATGCCTGAGTGTCTATGCACACAAGGTGTTGGGGAGGGATTCTGGATAAAGATGAGGACATGCACGAAGGCAGGGGTTGTGACCAAGAAGGGGTTTGCAACCCTGGCTGCCCATTACAATCACCTGTGAAAATTTTACAAAGGTTTAATGTTTGGGCCACACCCTCAGAGAATCTGAGACGGACCCAGATATTTGTGGACTTATAGCCTCCTAGTGATTCTGATGGGTAACCATAACTGAGGACCAACGAGAGAGCACAGTTTGTTCATGGAATGTGAAGCAGGCTTCTCTTGACTTATTGTCTATTCACCTTGAAGATGCAATGTAAGTATCACCTCCTCCAGGAAGCCTTCCATGACTCTTCTACAGTACTCAGTATATATCTCTTGCACAGTACTTTACAGGTATATTATAATTATCTAATTAAATAACTATAACATGATCATACGCTTGTCCCTGGACTGTATGCATTTATGTTGGGCTCCCCAGAGCTTGGCATGCCCCTGGGACAGAACTGGCACTCAGTTGGCAGAGCAAGGGAGTGAGGAGGTGAACAAAGGTGCTTGGTTAGTGCCCAGGTGATGAGGGTGAACGTGTGGCAGACGTGGATGGCACGGCCTTTTTTCAGGGAGGGCTGCAGCTGCCTCCTTGTTAGTGTAAAGGGCATCCTCGGTCTCTGGAACAAACCCTTCCAAGCCCGCCATCTGTGACTGCACAGGCTCGGGCATCTGTGGAGAAGAAAAGTCCTCTTGTGGCTTAATTAGAAGCTTCTTTAACCTTATCTAAAGCCATTTCTATAATCAACTTGAGGAAACATAATCCTCCCAAAGACACATTTAATGAATAGCTTTTCTTTTTTCTCTTTTCCACTCTGGTGGCAGAGCTCAGGCTTCATGCTGTGTTTGCCGGTGCCACTGTGGTGGTGGTGTGGTGGTGGTGTGGTGGTGGTGTGGTGGTGTGGTGGTGGTGTGGTGGTGTGGTGGTGTGGTGGTGTGGTGTGGTGGTGGTGGTGTGGTGGTGTGGTGGTGGTGGTGGTGGTGGTGGTGGTGTGGTGTGTGGGTGGTGGTGGTGGTGGTGGTGGTGGTGTGGTGTGTGGTGTGTGGTGGTGTGGTGGTGTGGTGTGGTGGTGGTGGTGTGGTGGTGGTGTGGTGGTGGTGGTGTGGTGGTGTGGTGGTGGTGTGGTGGTGTGGTGGTGGTGTGGTGGTGGTGGTGGTGTGGTGGTGGTGGTGGTGTGGTGGTGGTGGTGGTGGTGGTGGTGGTGGTGTGGTGGGTGGTGGTGGTGGTGGTGGTGGTGGTGGTGGTGTGGTGGTGTGTGGTGGTGGTGGTGGTGTGTGTGTGTGTGGTGTGGTGTGTGTGTGGGTGGTGGTGGTGTGGTGGTGTGTGGTGGTGGTGGTGGTGGTGGTGGTGGTGTGTGGTGGTGTGGTGGTGGTGGTGGTGGTGGTGGTGTGGTGGTGTGGTGGTGGTGGTGGTGGTGTGGTGGTGGTGGGTGTGGTGGTGGTGTGTGTGGTGGTGGTGGTGGTGTGGTGGTGGTGGTGGTGGTGGTGGTGGTGGTGGTGGTGGTGGTGGTGGTGGTGGTGGTGGTGTGGTGTGGTGGGTGGTGGTGTGGTGGTGGTGGTGTGTGGTGTGGTGGTGTGGGTGGTGGTGTGGTGTGGTGGTGTGTGTGGTGTGGTGGTGGTGGGTGGTGGTGGTGTGGTGGTGGTGGTGGTGTGGTGGTGTGGTGGTGGTGGTGGTGGTGGTGTGGTGGTGTGGGTGGTGGTGTGGTGGTGGTGGTGGTGGGTGGGTGGTGGTGGTGGTGGTGGTGGTGGTGGTGTGGTGGTGGTGTGGTGGCGGTGGTGGTGGGTGTGGTGGGTGGTGGTGGCGGGTGGTGGTGTGTGGTGGTGGGTGGTGGTGGTGGTGTGTGTGGTGGTGGTGGTGGGGTGTGGTGGTGTGTGGTGGTGGTGGTGGGGTGTGTGGTGGGGGTGGTGGTGTGGTGGTGTGGTGGTGGTGTGGTGGTGGTGTGGTGTGGTGTGGTGGTGGTGGTGGTGGTGGTGTGGTGGTGGTGTGGTGGTGGGTGGTGGTGGTGGTGGTGTGGTGGTGGTGGTGTGGTGTGGTGGTGGTGGTGGTGTGGTGGTGGTGGTGTGGTGGTGGGGGTGGGGTGGTGGTGGGTGGTGGTGTGGTGTGTGGTGGTGGTGTGTGTGGTGGTGGTGTGGTGGTGGTGGTGGTGTGGTGTGTGTGGTGGTGGTGGTGGTGTGGTGGTGTGGTGGGTGGTGGTGGGGTGGGTGGTGGTGGTGTGGTGGTGTGGTGGTGGTGTGTGGTGTGTGGTGTGGTGGTGTGGTGGTGGGTGTGGTGGTGGTGTGTGTGGTGGTGTGGTGGGGTGGTGGTGGTGGTGGTGTGGTGGGGTGTGTGGTGGTGGTGTGGTGGTGTGGTGGTGGTGGTGGTGGGTGGTGTGGTGGTGTGGTGGTGGTGGTGGTGGTGGTGTGGTGGTGGTGTGGTGTGGTGGTGTGGTGGTGGTGTGGTGGTGTGGTGGTGTGGTGGCGGTGTGGCGGTGTGGTGGTGTGGTGGTGGTGTGGTGGTGTGTGTGGGGTGTGGTGGTGTGGTGTGGTGGTGGTGGTGGTGTGTGGTGTGGTGGTGTGGTGGTGGTGGTGGGGTGGTGGTGGTGGTGGTGGTGGGTGTGGTGGTGGTGGTGGTGGTGGTGTGGTGGTGGGTGGTGGTGGGCGGTGTGGTGGTGGTGGGGTGGTGGTGGTGGTGTGGGTGTGGTGTGGTGTGTGTGTGGGTGTGTGTGGTGGGGTGTGGTGGTGGTGGTGTGGTGGTGTGTGTGGTGGTGTGGTGTGTGGGTGTGGTGGTGTGGTGGTGTGGTGGTGGGGTGTGGTGGTGGTGTGTGGTGGTGTGTGTGGTGTGTGGTGGGTGGTGTGGTGGTGGTGGTGTGGTGGGTGGGGTGGTGGTGGTGTGGTGGGTGTGTGTGGTGTGGGTGGTGGGTGTGTGGTGGTGGGGTGTGGTGGTGGGGTGGCGGTGTGGGTGGTGGTGTGTGGCGGTGTGGGTGGGGTGGTGGTGGGGTGGTGTGGTGGGGTGTGGTGGTGGTGGTGTGTGGTGGTGGTGTGGTGGTGGGTGGTGTGGTGGTGTGGTGGGGTGTGGTGGTGGTGGTGTGGTGGTGGTGTGGTGGTGGTGTGGTGGTGGTGGTGGTGGTGGTGGTGGTGGTGTGTGTGGTGGGTGGTGTTGTGGTGGTGGTGGTGGTGGTGGTGTGGTGGTGTGTGGGTGGTGGTGGGTGGTGTGGTGGTGGTGGGTGGGGGTGGTGGTGGTGGTGTGTGGTGTGGTGGTGGTGGTGTGTGGTGGTGGTGGGTGGTGGTGTGGTGGTGTGGTGGGGGTGTGGCGGTGTGGCGGTGTGGTGGTGTGGGGTGGTGGTGGTGGGGGTGTGTGTGGTGGTGGTGGTGGTGGGTGGTGGTGGTGTGGTGGTGTGGTGGTGGTGTGGTGGTGTGGTGGTGTGGTGGTGTGTGGTGGTGTGTGTGGTGGTGGGTGGTGGTGTGGTGTGTGTGGTGGGTGGTGGTGGTGTGGTGGGTGGTGGGGTGTGGTGGTGTGTGTGGTGGGTGTGGTGGTGTGGTGGGGGTGGTGGGGTGTGTGGTGGCGGTGTGGTGGCGGGTGGTGGGGTGGTGGTGTGGTGGGGGTGTGGTGGTGGTGTGGTGGGGTGGTGGTGGTGTGGTGGGTGGTGGTGTGTGGTGTGGTGGCGGTGTGGTGGTGGTGTGGTGGTGGTGGTGGTGGTGTGGTGGGTGTGTGTGGTGGTGGTGTGGTGTGTGGGTGTGTGGTGGCGGTGGGGGTGGTGGTGGTGGTGTGGTGTGTGGTGTGGGGTGGTGGTGGTGGTGGTGGTGGTGGTGTGGTGGTGTGGTGGTGTGGTGTGTGGTGGTGTGGTGGTGGTGTGGTGTGTGTTGGGTGTGGTGTGTGGTGGTGGTGGTGGTGGTGGTGTGTGTGGTGGTGTGGTGTGTGTGTGTGGTGGTGGGTGGTGGTGTGTGGTGGTGGTGTGTGTGGTGGTGTGGTGGTGGGGTGTGTGTGTGGTGGTGGTGGTGGTGGTGGTGGTGGTGGGGGTGGTGGTGGTGGTGGTGGTGGTGTGGTGGTGGTGTGTGGTGGTGGTGGTGTGGTGGTGGTGGTGGGGTGGTGGTGGTGGTGTGTGTGGTGGTGTGGTGGGTGGTGGTGGTGGTGGTGGTGTGGTGGTGGTGGTGGTGGTGTGGTGTGGTGGTGTGGTGGTGGTGGTGGGTGGTGGTGGTGGTGGGTGGTGGTGGGTGTGGCGGTGTGGCGGTGTGGCGGTGTGGCGGTGTGGTGGTGGTGTGGTGGTGGTGGTGGTGTGTGTGGTGGTGGTGTGGTGGTGGTGTGGTGGTGGTGTGGTGGTGGTGTGGTGGGTGTGGTGGTGTGGTGGTGTGGTGGTGTGGTGGCGGTGTGGTGGTGGTGTGGTGGCGGTGTGGTGGCGGTGTGGTGGTGGTGGTGTGGTGGTGGTGTGGTGGTGTGGTGGTGTGGTGGTGTGGTGTGGTGGTGGTGGTGTGGTGGTGGTGCTGTGAGTGAGGGCACAAGGAGCCTGGGAGAGGCAGTCTGAGTTCCGGAGGCCTGGGACACCTCCCACGGACACCGAGCCACCTATTCATTTTGTAAAGAGTCACCGACCCCCATTCTCTGTCAGCTGTTGTGCTAGAGGCTGGGAATACTCAGAAGGCTAAAGCTCAAAATGCAGGCAAATGGCAAACAGGGACGTAGGAAGTGAAGCCAGCAACTTGTGGGTGGAGGTGCTATGAGAGGTGCCTGTGCGGGTCAAGTCGACGTCAAGAAGGATCTTAGACTTACACGCGGAGCATTGGAGAAGGTTCAGAAGAGTCGTCAGAAGCAATATGGACTGTGTGTGGACTCTCTGAATTTAAAATAAATGTTGACATTATTTAGGAAAAAAAAAAAAAAAAAAAAGAGTCACAAAATTGGTTTCTGAAATGGTTACCTGGTAGAGGACAGACAAGGCCAAAGTGATGAAGAGAAGAAGAAAGGAACTGGAAGGTGACGGGGGAAGGTGGGCAGGGAGACCAGCAGCCTGAACAAGGGCCTAGTGTGTGTGCAGCCCACTGCCAGCAGGTTAGTGTGGCTGGGAACGGGAGCGCACTGGGCTAGGACGGGAGGTGGGCAGAGGTGAGGTGGGGGACGTTTTCAGGGGCAGTCGTGCCACATGCTGCTGCAGAAGGTTGGGTCTTATTATGAGAGGCACTGGTTCAATAATCGGTACAGAAGTCACTTACGGTTCATCCAAAAGCCTCACTGTCTAGCTAGGAGGTTTTGTAATGACTGACCCTGCCCGCCATATTCACCATTCAACTTTTACTTTTCTTTTCTTCTTTATTTTTTTGAGACAGAGTCACTCTGTCGTCAGGCTGGAGTATAGTGGCACGATCTCGGCTCACACAACCTCCGCGTCCCAGGTTCAAGCAATTCTCCTGCCTCAGTCTCCAGATTAGCTGTGACTATAGGTGCCTGCCACCACCCCTGGCTAATTTTTTTGTATTTTTAGTAGAGACAGGGTTTCACCATGTCGGCCAGGATGGTCTCGATCTCTTGGCCTCATGATCTGTCCGCCTCAGCCTCCCAAAGTGCTGGGATTACAGGTGTGAGCCACCGTGCCCGGCCCTAATTTTTACTTAACACTTTTGACCATGATGTATGGGAATGGGCCAAGAGTGGCCATTCCCTGTTTGACCGCTGCCTGCCCCAGAGCCAGTGCTGGAAATAAAGCTTCCATCAGAAGAAAATGCAGGCCATTCCCTCATTTTGGGGTTTCGTAGCTTGTGTCATCATCACAGACTTATCTTACCTTTTGGAAGAAGTAGCTCAGAGATGATGCTGTGGCTGAATGATGTTCCATATCTGGAAGCAAGTCATCCATGATAAAGCAGAAATATGCAACATTTAGAGAAGCTTACTGTGTGCCAAACTCCTCCTTCCCTCTTTTTCATACTCTTGGATGCCTCACTTTACCCAGTCGGTCTCCATCTAGCACCAGTCTTCAGTCTAAAAACAGCTGAAGAAACTTCCAGCATTTCGAACTAGGCATTAGACTTAGATCTCCTCACATGTTGTTACATCCAAAAGCAGTAATTTGCTTTACATACTCACTTTACAGATGGGGAAACTGAGGCACAGGGCACCGAAGGGAAAGAAATGGGATTGGAGGTGGCCGTGGCTGTGTGTCCCTGGTCTGTTGTGCATGGTAGAGAGCTCCGCGGCACTTCTAATTGTTAACTCACGTTCCTGTTTCCACCGCTGAACAAGGCTCCCTGCAGACAGAGATCCTCTCTTGTTCATCTCTGAGTTCTCTCTTATTCCAAACATGTGCCTGGGATTAAAGGCTTGAATAAGTGATGAGGCTTAGAGGTCAGTGACAGGCCTTGGCAACTGGCTCCCTGCCATCCTCAGAGGTGTGACCTCTCTTCTCACCTCTCCAGAATTCAAGTTACTCCCCCAAAACGTGGTTCTCCTGGTTCTAAACTGCAGCTATCTAAAGAGTTTCTGTCCAAAGGGTCTTCTCCCAAAGCCTCTAGGCCCTTTCTAGTCTGACTCCTCTAAGTTTTAGTTAATGTAACCAGGAATCCCCCATAAGATATGTGGAGTGAAGCCAGGTGTGATGGCTCATGCCTGTAATCCCAACACTCTGAGGCAGGTGGATCACTTGAGCCCAGGAGTTCAAGACCAGCCTGGGCAGCATAGCGAGACCCCATCTCTACAAAAAGTTGTCCGGGTGCAGTGGCATGCACCTGTGGTCCCAGCCAAAGGCTGAGATGGGAGGATTGCCAGAGCCCAGGAATTCGAGGCTGCAGTGAGCCATGATCACACCACTGCACTCCAGCCTGGGTGACAGAGCGAGACCCTGCCACTAAAAGAAAAACGAAAACAAATGTGGAGTAATGTGAGGAGGATGGTGGAGAAAAGCTATGGAGCATTGACCGTGCATGAATCGCCCCAGTCCTCAGCTGCTGTGAGCTTATAGAGATGCTCTCTTCTCTCAGGAGGTGTTTTTAACACTTACTATGTGAAGGTGACATGGTGATGTGGCTTCATAGTCATAAATCCCTTCCATTGAATCCCTGCTCTGTGTGAGGGTGGGCATTCTTTTACTGACTCTCATTTCACTTTCTGTAATTGGATGGCCACAGTAACTCTACCAAAGGGTAGCTGGTATCCTCTGCATTAGATGGGGAGCACCATCAAATGCCGAGTGTTCAACGTTCCACATAGGAGATAGTGACAATCGGAAGTTATAACTGCTGTGAAGTACTGCATCCAAAATTTGATGGGATACAGAGTAGAGTTCAGTATATGGATCTGGGGTACCTTGAGGAGTTTGGGGAGAAGATGAGTAAAAGCTTTCCAGCTGATGGCAATTGTGAAGATGTCATAAAGCAAGTGTTGTTGGCTCTGGGCATTAAAAAGTAGGGTGAATTGAGCTTTGTGGTGATGGGATTAGAAGATTTGATAGAAAAGTTGAAAGGGGATATCCAGGATAAACGAAGAGAGGCAGAAAATATTAAAGTTGCAAGATGTTTATAGAAATCTAAGAGTAAGCTGTACTCAGAACATACATGAAATCAAAATGAAATGGAAAAGATATACTGGGACTAGGTAGTGGGCAATCTTGCCTGCCAGACTAAGGGCTTTGGATGTTTTTCTGTAGACCGGAACTACCTCAATAATTTATTGTTGCCATTGCTGTTTTAGCTTCCAGATCAAAAGTGATAACATGATCCTGTAGTACTATGAGGTGTAATATAATACTACAGAGGTACAGAGAAAGGAGAGTGATTTATTGAAAACAGAAAAGTCAGTAAAGACTTCAGAAGAAGACTGCCCCTGACTTCATGGAGTCAGGAGCCTTGACTACCACCTGTTTTGCCTCTCCAGATGTTGAACAATCCAGAGAAGATCGCTGAGCAGATAAGCAAGGATCTGGCCTGGCTCACGTCCCACATGATGGCCCTGTGGACCCAGTTCCTGGACACAGTCACTCTGCACTCCCAAGTGACCACTTATCTCACCCAGGAACACCACACCCTGAGGGTGAGTGGCCAACTGCTGTGCATTCTCTGATCCCATGCATTTGATTTCTTTGGAGGAACCTTTATGAGAATTAGATCAGGCATTGGGATTGGCCTCCAGATCTTCGTTCGTGCTTTCCTGTCTCTACCATGACCATGCAGGGTGGTCTTGTGAACATGCTTAGCCTCTCAGGCCTTCGCTGTGTCATTCATAGAATACTTGCCTTGGCAATCTCAGAGGATGTCAGAGCCTATCGCAAGAAATATTAGAAGTATTTTGGAAACAGTGCTTTTTTTTTGTTTTTTTCTTTTTCTTTTCCTTTGAGATGGAGTCTCACTCTGTCACGTAGACTGGATCACGCAGTGGGGTGATCTCGGCTCACTACAACCTCCACCTCCCTGGTTCAAGCAATTCCCCTGCCTCAGCCTCCCGAGTAGCTGGGATTACAGGTTCACGCCACCATGCCCGGCTAAGTTTTTTGTATTTTTAGTAGAGACGGGGTTTCACCATGTTGGCTAGACTGGTCTCGAACTCCTGACCTCAGGCAATCTGCCCACCTTGGCCTCCTGAAGTGCTGGGATTACAGGCACGAGCCACTGCACCCAGCTCAAAAAGTGCTTTTTAATGTAAGACATTGCTCTCTGTGTATTTCTCTGCCACCAGCTTAGGTGCATATGGGTAGGTGTTGATGAATAACTATGTTGGTATTTAGACCAACATCTCGTTAGAACAAGGTGACAAAACACATGAAGATCAGAGTCCACAAAATGTTCAGAGAACATACATGACTGGGTTTGGGAAATCTGTTTCATCTGCATTTATTTATGGACCCTGTTACCAGAGGTCTTACATTCTAGTAGAACAAATAAGACCTCAAGTTAAAATTAATAGCAAAAACAATGCAAGGACAGATTCATAGACTGCATTCACCTGTGTTCATAGACCAAGTGTGGGCTAAGAGCTAGGAAGGAGAGAGATCAGTTTGGAGGAATGTGAAGGCTGTTGTTTCAGGACCTTCAGGTCATGGGCATGGCTCTCCTCCTATGAGGAAATGCCATTTATCTATTTGAGCCTCAATTGAAAAAAAAAAGAAAGTGCTGGTAATACCTACCTAAAGAATTGAACTGTTCACGTTGTTTTATTCTGTAGGTCCGAAGGTTTTCTGAGGCCTTCTTTTACATGGAGCACCAAAAGCTTGCAGTCCTGACGTTTCAGGAGAATCTGTAAGTATCCATTGCATGCCCGCTTTACCCCTAAAAGCAGCCACCCAAGACATGCAGTTCAAAGTTACTCCTCACTTCCTCGCTGGATGTGAAGGAGGGAAATCTGCCCACCTCTGCACTTTCTGTCTGCATTTCCTCTGCAGGCAAAAGAGTCAGACAGATTGCAGAGTGGGGAGCTGGCAGGTGGCAGAGAAGGTCACCAGCCAAAATTTTCTTTCATTGAGTGTCATGGTTTTGTAGACAGAATCAAGGCACCCTAGGTCCCCAAAGACATCTGTGCTGAGTCCTCTGCAAAATGAATTAGAAGCAGGTGGTATGGCCACAAACTATGTCAGAAAAAAACACAGAACGCGCCTGAGACTCTGTGGTAGCTATGAAATGCATTTAGCATAAGAATTAAGTGAACTACGTAATTAGGAGGGCTGTTGAATTTCTAAGTTTGCCTTCTTCTAGAAAAAAAACTGAAAAGTACTCAAGGAAGTGAGGGGGTTGATGGAGGATGAGGTCACTGTCTCATAGATTCCCGGGTGAGTGGGAGCAGAGACTCCTCTAATAGGTTTTGTCCTCCGGTCCACGATCCAAGGGTTTCTTTTTGCTTCCAAATGACATGTTCACGTCAAAAATTCAATGTGGAGGGAGAGATGTTTGAGATGCCATAGCAAAAATAGAAGGAGAAACAGGTGAGACCCATCCATCACTCAAGACGGACGTGGAGACCTTTTCACCTTTCTCATTGGAATCCTATTTTCCTCCCCACAATTCATTCTGTTTGGAAAGTACAGTGACATTCACGGCTTGTCTCATGGATTCTGCAAGTAAGGGGGTGGCACCAAGGAAAGCACAGCTGCGTGTTGAAATGACAAGTCTAGGAATTTCTGCGGTCGTTCACTCACTCATTAATTCTTGTATCCCAGTGGCCAGCTAGAACTGGGAGAATATATTTTCTAGAATTAAAATCAGAGAAGAGCTAATCTGACAAATATAAACAGAACTGTGAGGGTCACTGAGAAAACTATTGCATATCAAGATCCCTGCAGGGAATCTTCTTTCCAGAGTTACTGCAACAATAGGGAAGCCTTAGACTGTGGAGCCATGGTTGCATTCTCAAGGACTGTGAGCACAGACTCAGGGGACGGACTCAGAGACAACTGCTCTCCCAGAAGAGCTTTAGAACACTGACCACCGGTACAAACTGCAGATGACCCAGCACTCAGATTACATGGGTTCAAGACCCAGTTCCTGCATTTATTAGCAATTGGTCCTTGAGAGAGTTATGTTTCTGTCCTTCTTGTTTTTTTCTCACCCCCATCCAGTCTCAGCTTCCTTATCCACACAGTAGGTAAGATAGCAATTGTGAGGACGTAACAGGCATGTCCATGCATATGGAACACATGGAGCTAGCCACATACTCTCCTCAGAGAGGGTTAGACGGTGACTGATGAAGTAGGCAAATGTGTATTGTCCATGTAGAAGTGGAAATACAGCAATAATATAGTAAAGGTGCTGAATACATGGGTCAGTCATCAGGAAACAGGCAAGACATAAATTATGTAATTTCAAGTTCTGACAAGTGGAAGAAAAAAAGCAAGATAAGAACATAGAAAATGAAGAGAAATGGGGTATGCCTAGCAATCTCATAAATGTTTAACCACCAGCTTTCAGAAGAGCAAAAATAGACAAAGGACGAACTGCCTTTTGTAGTGTTTGCTGATTTCTCCTGTGCAAATGTTTTCACAAGGGTCACTTTCAAGCTACCAATGTGCTATCACTGAATATGGAATTGGGAAGAGATGTGCACAGTCAGCTCTTGCAAACCAGCGTCAATGGGCCCCAGTGCAACACTGAGTAGAAGAGAAAGTCTGTTTTAGCCAACGCGATAAGAAAAGGTCTTTTTGAAGATGTGACATTTGAACAGTGTCTGGGGTTACAGCAAGCCATGCCATGACATACGAGAATATTGTTTAGGCAGACAGAATAGTTGTCGTAAAGGTTCTGATATGGGAACACGTGTTTAAAGATCAACAAGAAGGCAAGTGTAGCCAGAATACAGTGAGAAAGTAGGAGAGGGGAGGGAGGGAGGACCAGAGGGCAGTAGGGACCAGTCCATGTGGGGCCTTGTCGGCCAGGAAAAGACTTTGGATCGTGTACTATGAACATTATGGTTAATGCTTTTGTTTTTCCTTTACCAGCAAATGAGTATGGGCCTTGGCATTTCAAATCTTATATACATGATTTGAAATCTTGATTCTATAACTTATAATGCTTGTGACATCAAACTAGTTACTGAATCTCTTATATCTAATTTTTTTAGATGTAAAGGGAAGAGTCCTTCATTCAATTACTAATGTATTTAGTGTTGACTGTGTTAGTTGGCTCTTCACTATTTTGAGTGCTGGATATTCAACAGTGAATAAAACAGAGAAATCCAATATCTCATTGAGCTTATGTTTTGGTGATGGAAGGCCTACAAGTACATAGATATGATATGCTAAGTGGTAGTAAGTGCTATGGGGAAACATGCATCGCTGTGAGAGGAACAGAGAGTCCTAGTTCATGAATTGTCACAGAAGGTCTGCTGGAGAAGGTGATGGTTGAGTGAAGATCTGAATCAGGTGAGAGATGAGCTTTCCAAATCTCTAGGAGATTGTAATGTCTATCCTCTGAGTGACGTTAGAGATTAGAGAATGTTGTAAGCATTCAGTGAATAGTAGACATTAACAGAAAACATAAATCATGGACTAAGATAAGTGGGATACTACTCAGGAGAAAGTAAACTTTTTGCCAGGTCATCAAGAATAAGAGGGAGAATTTTATTTCAGACTGAGAAAATTGCTAGAGAAAATGTACGAAGTGCTGTGAAGAGACGTGAGGCTTACCGTGGGATAGTGAAGAGGGGCTATGCAGGGCTGGCACCTGTGCGTGAATGTGGTTCTGCACACCTGCAGGTCAGAGCTGGAGAGAGGTAGTTGCCCCAGGGAGGTCATGCCGCTTACACAAGGCAGCAGCGGACTCCCAAATTAGGATGGACGTGGGGCATTGTAGATGGCACAGGTGAAACTCAGCTGTCAAGACCCATCTTGTTCAAGCTCAGATTAAATTGTGTTTCTCAAACGATGGGTCACAATCATTTAGTGGACAGTGAAATCAACTTAGTGTGTTTGGAACAGTGCTTCTTAAATGAAACAGGATAGGATAGGAGGGAGTAGGAAAGGACAGGGCAAGGCAAGGCGGAATAGATGGTATGAGGAAGGAGTGTTTGCTGAAACTGTTCCTTCAGTGTGTGTGCTTCTGGGAGTATGTGATAGCATGGGGTTGCCATGGAAATGAAGACCATCTTTGGCCATGGGTCGTAATAAAAAGTGTTAACAAATCATCTAGAATTGACCGGCAGCAAGGGTGTGTTTTATTGTCCCTCTTCTCTGTTTTACTAATGTCTAGCTCGTGCTTTTCACACAGCAAGGAGGTGTTGGGTGAAAGTTTGCTGAGGAATGAATGTGGAAGTGGTGATGGAACCTATGTTGATGTATTCATTTTCATAACAATCGTAATGAGATCACTCTTTCTTTTACATAATTGTAAGTTTTAACTTTTGAAAAGGAATTCATTCTAAGAGATGCTATGTCCATAGGGTTGACCAAAATAGGCATTTTACCTGGTGCGAATAAATAGACATTTATTCAAGGTGCTTAGTCTATTGAAACTACTCTGATCAGAAATGAGTGCTTTACATACTTTGGCTCGTTTAATATTCACATGAACTCTATGAGGTAGGTACTATTATTCTCCCCACTTTAAAGAAGAAGAAACTGGGGAAACCTGGGCTCAGAGAAGTTAAGTAACTTACCTTAGACCACACAGCCAGCAAGTGACACAAACAAGATGTATTGGAGCCCAGTGACCACACTCGTAACCTCCTTGCTTTGGCTTCTCTGTGCACTGTTGAGCCATCATCCTAAAGAACCAATGAGGAGGAATAAAGTGAAATGCAGATTTGCGAATTTCTAAAACAGAAGTGTCCTTATGCGTTCGCTCTGTATTCCTGGAGTCAGGATTCCTGTCTGACAGCATAAGCCCGGACTCAGGTAAACCTGATGCTGAAACAAACAAAAAAAAAAGATGAACCAGGTCCTGTATGTTTCAGGAGACTTTCCCTACATGCCATACAGAATAGCCCAACTAAAATCAAGGATTCTACCTGAATGCTCAGAATGGGAGCGTCTCTGCCTACTGTGCAAACAACTGGCTTCCAAGCAAACCCTGCTCCCTCAGAGTGTCATTTAGGTAGATAAGGAGGTGACCATGTGCTGAACAGGGGCCGTGAATGGAGCATGCTCGCTCAGACACAGGTGTGCAAGGCTGACCTATGCAGGGTGCATTCCAGGCTAGTCTCTCTCCACTTATGTGGCTTCTGCCGTGGGTGGGGTGGGGGAGGAGTAGGTAGGGAGTGGAATTGGAGGTGAAAGTTTGAAAAGGCAAAGGCAGAGTTCAGATTCCTGTTTGGATCCTCTTGATGATAAGGAATGAGGATTTCTTATTTAATTAATGCTACTGTTAGTTGCTAATGTATTTATTTACTCAACTCCCTTTCCCCTTCCCTTCCTCCCTCCCTCTGCATAATTATTCATCATCCTTTATATCCAGGAACTGATCTGGGGACTTTCCATACAGTGAATTAAAAAGCAACCAAGGTAGACAAGGTCTCTGCCCTCACTGGACAGAGAAGACAATAAATAAATTTGCAAATAAGCAAGAAAATTTAAGATGGGGCTAAGGAACCGGGTAATAGAAAGTTCCTGATTTGACCGAATAGGACCAGTGGCTCTCTAAAGTAGGGTGTTAAAGGAGAACAGTTCAGAGAAGGTGACATTTACACTAAGGTCTGAGGGTGGGAAGGAGCCCAGGAGGACAGTGCATTACAGGCGGAGGTAACAGCCAGTGCAAAGGCCCTGAGGCCAGACACAGCCTGAATGCTGCACCAAAGATCTAGGAGAACGTCAGTGGGGCTGGAGGGCAGTGTGTGAAGAGGAAGGTGGAGGAGTTACAGTGATGGCAGGGGTGGGGGTCATTCAGAGCCTTGGAGAGTCAGAAATTAAGATTCACTCCCAGTTTTGCTAATAATAAACTCAACTCCAACTCCAACTCCACATTCTCCCTGTAGTTTGCTTAACTCAGAGAGAAAGTAGTTTTTCCCTTTAATTATTGTTCAAATAAAAATGTGCTCAGGACCTTCCCACTGCAGCCCCAGCCATCAGAACCACTCTTGCAGAGCTCTCTCATTCCCTGCATATGCCGTGTTGATTAATTTTATTGACTTAACAAGTATAGTCAAAATGCTGTTTGCTGCATGGGAGGCATTGTCTAAGGCACTTGGGATATACATCAGTGAGCAAAACAGCATGTGTTGGAAGACAGGTGCTAAACAATAAGCATTATGAATCAGTCAGTTGTGCAGCATGATAGAAGTGATAGGCATTGTAAAAACACAGAGCAGGGAGTCGACATCACAACTGCCTTTGGTTGGGCTGAGTGGGGTGGATTGTGGTGTTTCCTAATTGTGATCTTTGCCGTGGAGGAGAGAGCATCCCTGCCTGGAACACTTCTCCCCCAACTTGCTTCAGTCCATTAGCACCTGGTAATTTCTGTTACCAGGATCTGTTTTCATCAGTGTTCTCCAGAGAGACGGAACCCATAGGATATACATGGAGAGAGAGAGATGACAAGAAATATATTAGGACAATTGGCTCACTTTATTGCGGAGACCAGGAAGTCCCGCGATGGGCCTTCTACAAGCTGGAGGACCAAGGCAGCTGGAGGACCAAGGCAGCTGGAGGACCAAGGCAACTGCGAGCGTGGCTCAAGCCAGGTTGAAATTCCTCAGAACCAAGGAAGCTGGTGGTGGCCAAAGGCCTGGGAGCGCCTGGGGTGCAGAGAGTGCTGTTGAGAGTCCCAGAGTCCAAGAGCTGGAGAACCTGGAGTTCTGACATCTAAGGGCAGGGGAAGAGCATTCCAGACCCAAGGGAGAGTGAGAGACGAATTTGCCTTTCCTCTGCTTTTTGTTCCATCCAGGACCCAGCTAATTGGATGGTGCCATCCACATTCAGGGTAGATCTTCCCCACTCGGTCCCACAATATGCACACCAGTCTCCTCTGGAGACACCCTCACAGGGATCCTGGGGCAGCCCAGTCATTCTAATCCACGCTAAACCACCTAGGTTTCCCTTTCAGCAGAATCACTGAGAATAATCCATGCAATGTTTGACAATGTATAGTGCTTTACCAGCTATATGGGGATTATATAATCCAATCAAGGTGACATCCAAAATCAACCAACATGAATCCACCCCTTGTCAACTTGGCACCCATTCGCATTTCTTAAAACTTATTTAATCTTCAAATAAAGATAGTGGGCCGGGTGCGGTGGCTCATGCCTGTAATCCCAGTACTTTGGGAGGCCGAGGCAGGTGGATCACCTGAGGTCGGGGTTCGAGACCAGCCTGACCGACATGGAGAAACTAAAAATGCAAAATTAACCAGGCATGGTAGTTCCTGCCTGTAATCTCAGCTACTTGGGAACCTAAGGCAGGAGAATCTCTTGAACTCGGGAGGTGGAGGTTGCAGTGAGCCAGGATTGTGCCATTGCACTCCAGCCTGGGCAACAAGAGCAAAACTCTGTCTCATAAAAAAAAAAAAAAAAAAAAAAAAAAAAAAAGATAGTAACAGTGTCATAGTTACATCTAGCATGACACAACTATTCTGCAACTTCCTCCAGACGGCCACATTGCACTGGCTGTGCATCAAGTTTAAGGATGGCAGGGAAGCTTCTCCTGTGAGGCCTGCTTAGCAAAACCTTGCAGTTGCCTATGGTTGGGCTTGAGAGGTCATGCCCAGGATTTCGGCCTAGAACCAGACTCCTCAGATTCCTGCAATCAGAGATAGGCACTGATTCCTGTGTACCCTTTAGCATTTTCAGTCAGCTTATTAACACTTGCTAGGCCTTGTTTTAGGTACTTGGTCACATTCTCGAAAGCCCTGTGCTCAAGAAGCTGCGTTTCCCTAGATCCCAGCCTGCATAACATAGCTTAGACCTGACTCTCCCACACCTGTCCTGCTATATTTTAATTATTTGCTTAATCACTTGTTTTTTTCATGACTGTTAGCTTGTTCGTCCTAAACTCAAGCTACAATCTTCTAGGTATACTTCCTAGCCCATGCACACCATCCTAAGTCCACTGGTATTCAACATATTTTCTAATAAAACCAAAACAGGGCCAGAAATTCCAGATTCAGAGGGTGGTAAAAAGTGCAGAATTGACTGCGATAAAATTCCATTTAAACACTCAGATAAGAATATTTAAAGAGTTAAATATGCTGAGAAGAATATGTAAAGAGTTACATATTCAGAGAAGAACATTTAAAGAGTTAAATATTCTGAGAATTCACAGAGTTATGAAGTTGTAGCAGCCTTCAGGGCTTTGAGGAAGAGAAAATAACCCTTCCTCTCTATTGTGGTGGGTTAACATCTAATTAAAAATGAGAAGGAAACAAAATATACATATTTAATATGTATAGTAAATATGTATATGAAATCATACTTAATATGTAAATTCAATATGTATATTGTATGAACTATACATACATAAATATTATATATGTCTATACATTTATCTTCATTGCACCTGTTCCTGAGAATGCTGAGTTTGAGAAGTTGCTTTGAGTCTGTGCAGTTTCACAGCTATGAAGCTCTTCTACAGGCAGCTGGTCTACAAGGCTGGGGAGTAAGAAGGGAGCTTCCAGAGGCCAAGCTGCTCCACAGGAGTGATAGACAGACACACAGAAACTAGCTCTGCAAGCTCAAGTCTTCCCAAAACTCATAGACTCTGTAAGCCTCCTTCTTCCCCTGGGGGAAGAGTGATTGAGTTGGCATGGAAAATAATGATGAAATGTTCATGCCTTTTTCCTTTATGGAGTAAAATACACTCTCCCCCTTCTGTAGAAACTCGATGAGAAGGGAATACACACTTTGTGCCACCCCAGCCTTTGAATTAGGAATGGTGATTATTCCAAACTCTGGAATTGAATTCCTGTTGGTGGAAGGATATATATGTCAGAAAGAAAGAATATGGAACATATTTTTTTTCATCTTACAGGGGAAACCAAAATATATGGCTCTTGATCTAGGGAAATGTATACCTTCATCCAGGATGCCACTGTCCATGTAATAATCAATAAAAATGGTATTTTAGATAGGTTTTAATTCAAATATGCCAAAATATGACCAGATCCTAAGACGTCTAAGAAGTAAGAAAAGAGTAAAAGATACATAGATTTATATTTTTTTCGAAATGCTAATTTAAAATTTCTAAATTTCTAGTCATTTAAAAACTCAGTTTGCTTTCCACTAATGTGGTATTTATTATATTTCACTAAAATGGTCTATGATAAATACCCTTGTGTTTCTGCTAATCCTATAATCCATGGCCTCTAATTTCAACACCTCAGTCAGTTCCAAAACAAAGCAGACTGTGGCTCTGGGGGCTGAGTAGGTGGGTGGAAGAGAAGGATGACGGGCGGACAATTGCCAGAGTCGGCTGAGAACCGAGTATTTTCCTGGGCTGAGGAAGAGGGGGTAACAGTTTGGAAACCTTTCACTCTTCCCTGGGTGTTTACCCTGCATGTGCTCCCCAGGATACAGACGCACAGCCAGCTATCCCTGGACATCCGGAACTCAGAGTACCTCACCAGCATGCCTCCGCTGCCTGCAGAGTGCCTGGACATCGACGGCGATTGGAACACCCTGCCGGTGATCTTTGAGGACAGATACGTGGACTGCCCTGCGACAGGTTTGTCTGTTTTGTTTTGGAAAGACTCAGGAATAAGGCTTTCCAGTGAGATTCCGACAGTGGCCCAGTTTGTTTATGTCCCAGCGAAAGTGACACCAAATTAATGAACGATTGTGTCAGTCCGTAGAGAGGAAACAAGCTAATGGTTTGAAATGACTTTGTTTCTGTGAAATGGACAAACCCATCTAACAAAATAACAATGAAACGCTTCTTCCCTGACTCCTTCTGGAGTGGAATTATATGTAGTGCGTTTTCACCTGCAAAATAGGAGCCACAGCCTGCCCGTCCCCACACCAGAGTGACATGAAAGTCAGATGAAGATTCTTTCTTATCTCAAATGTGCCATTCAAATAAATACGATTTCCAGGTGAACTTTAAAGACATTGGGCCAAAGACTGGGCTCAGTGGCTCGTGCCTGTAATCCCAGCACTTTGGGAGGCTGAGGTGGGCAGATCAGCTGAGGTCAGGAGTTCAAACAGCCCGGCCAAAATGGCAAAACCCCATCTCTACTAAAAATACAAAAATTAGCTAGGTGTGGTGGCAGACGCCTGTAATCCCAGCTACTTGGGAGGCTGAGGCAGGAGAATTGCTTGAACCCAAGAGGCAGAGGTTGCAGTGAGCCGAGATCACACCACTACATTCCAGCCTGGGTGACAGAGCAAGACTCCGTCCCCCAAAAATAAAAAAATAAAAATAAAAAACAAAGGCATTGGCCATTTGTTCCACTGTCTGCACATTATCACCTTGTCTGCCTGGGTGTTTTTTCGCCAGGTATTTTGATTTCCCCACATAGCCTACAGCTGTGCCCATTAGGTGAACTGGTGTGTATACATCATCCTGGTCAGAGTGAGTGTGGGTATGTGTGAGTGCACCCTGAGATGGGATGGTGTCTTGTCCAGGGCTGAGTCCTGCAATGGGATGCTATCTTGTCCAAGCTGATTTGTTTTCCTGAGCCACCAGGAAAGGGTAAAGTATGGAAGCACTCAGCGAGCTACCATATTTCTGACTGATCGTGAACTATAGGTTGGCAGGAGGTGCTCCTTACAATTTCACTTTGCAGACATTTATTCTTTGATCGAACCCACCACCACTGCAACTCCTGTCACTCATCGAGTCACCAAATACTGGGCAAATCATTATTTGTTTTTATTAATTGTTCTTAAATGTATGTATAGCTCAGATTTACTTCAGGGTTTAATATTAGAAGTGTTTTAGGTCTTTAAGTTTAATGATGGTTTTGGGATCAGAAATATGCCATAGGAACTTAACTCTTGTTTATATCAATTAGCCTACGGTAAAACTGCTTCTGTTACACATCCCTTTAATTGTGTTAGAGGTCAGTGTTTCCAGCAACCTACTGATGATGTTAAATGAGGACTTACTGTATATGGTTTAATAGATGAATGATTCATTTCAGGGAGAAAAGATCACCTGTTTGTGTGTATTGTTTCTGTATATGTAGCCGGAGTGCAATCTGTTTTGCTGCTGTCACACAGAGTTTGTTAATGGACTTAGAGGTCAAGAGGGAAGTGCCCTGGGCAAGAGGTCAAGGTTCGTTTCTTGTCCTGACCCACATGGCCCTGCTCCTGGAAACCCAACAAGCTAAATCGTCCTGTGCTCCCTTCAAGAATCAGAAAAACATCAGGCTCTATGCTGGAGGTTGTAGATGCTTTACCTCTTTAATCCTATAAACAAATTCACAAGCTCAATGCCACAGAGAGAATCTGAGGCACTAAGTATAATAATTTATTAAAGATCACAAGGCTTATTAAAGCCAATGTTCAAAGCCAACTCACTCCGATTCCAAAGTCCGTGCTCTGCCTCGCTGTCTGTGCAAGGAGTTTTAAATCATCGTGTTTAAGTGCCCATCATTTAAAGGATGCTTTAAAATGGCTAAATTTCAAAGATTCTGCTACCTGAGACTTGTAGGATATTTTAAAAATCCAAGAGACTTCCAAGGGCAGTGCAACCTTGCAAACATACGGTTATTTGGTTCTCAGTTATACCCTGACATCTAGTGTCAGCACAGTGTATGGCAGTTATAAAGTGTACAGGCCAGAGAGCCTCCAAACCAACTGGTCAAAACAAGTTTAAAACATGACACTGAGACGTTTTCTTCTGTGGGGTGTGTGTGTGTGTGTGCATGTATGTATGTGTGTTTGCATATATATGTATTTGTATGTATGCATATGTAGGTATGCATGTATACTAATATGTAAGTGCATCTTCATCAGAGTTACATGATTTAACTACAGAGAATCTGAACTGTTGGAGAAGAAATTTAAATTAATCGCCCACTATCAGAACCTCTAGTATTATCATTATTAGGTTTTGTTGCAGATTGTCTTCCAGTCTTTTTTCTGCACATATTAACATACATTCTTGTGAATATGAATCTCAGTCCCTCAACTCACAGGTGCAGTTATATCACATACCTCTATTTTTAAATAAATGCATTCCCTTGGCTCGTCACGGTGACTCACACCTGTAATCCCAGCGCTTTGGGAGGCCGAGGTGGGTGGATCACCTGAGGTCGGGAGTTCGAGACCAGGCTGACTAACATGAAGAAACTCCATCTCTACTAAAAATACAAAATTAGCTGGGTGTGGTGGCACATGCCTGTAATCCCAGCTACTCGGGAGGCTGAGGCAGGAGAATTGCTTGAACCTGGGAGGCGGAGGTTGTGGTGAGCCAAGATCGCGCCATTGCACTCCAGCCTGGGCAATAAGAGTGAAACTCCGCCTCAAAAAAAAAAAAAAAATCATCAATTAAGTAAATAAATAAATTCATTCCCTCTCTGTGCCTCCATCCTGCAACATCAGCTGAAAAATCAACCGCAGTCTTTCTGGGGCTTCTCTGCCCACTCCTTTCTCACTACCTCTCACGTCAGTGCCCTGGAGTCAAACAGCAACAAGACATGGTTGGGGGAAGTCTTTCTAGGATTGTCCAAACCTGCAGGTTGCTCTAACCCATTGGTTATCCATATTTATGTTGTGAATCCCAAAAACCTGAGATAGGTCTCAGTTAATTTAGAAAGTTTATTTTGACAAGGTTGAGGACACAGGCCCATAACACAGCCTCAGGAGGTCCTGATGACATGTAACCAAGGTGGTCAGAGCACTGGTTTTATGCATTTTAGGGAGACATGGGACATCAATCAAGATATGTAAGATGAACACTGGTTCGGTCTTGAAAGGCGGGACAATTCGAAGCTGGGAGGGGGCTTTCAGGTCATAGGTAGATAAGAGACAGATGGTTGCATTCTTCAGAGTTTCTGATTAGCCTTTCCAAAGGAGGTAATCAGATATGCATTTATCTCAGTGAGCAAAGGGATAGCTTTGAATAGAATGGGAGGCAGGTTTGCCTTAAGCAGTTCCTAGTTTGGCTTTTCTCTTTAGCTTAGTGATTTTGGGGGCCTCAAGGTATTTTCCTTGCACAATGTCATATTTTAGGATCAGCCTCTCCTTGCAGCTTCTGTGTTGAGCTTGAGGCTGGGACTCCTGCACAGTGCAGGTGCACTCATCTTCCTGGAAGAACAAAGGCAGTCACTCTCAGAGGCGGATCTCTCTCCTCCAGTCTTCTCTCCACGGACCTCTGACCTGAGCGTTCTGTATCCCCCATACTACTTTTACAGAAATAACTGTACCCCCACTCCAAACTGAAAGCTTCTCTTGAACTCCTTGGTCTCTCACAAAGTATTCTGATGATTCTTTAACCCCAGATCAAAAGCATGAGTGATAAAGAACTATTTTCTCTTCCCTCAAGAACCCAGTGACCTTAATATTTATACCCTGCCGTGACGTTATCAGATACAATTATATTCCATTCGTCCAGTGTAAGGGAAAAAGGGAAATAAAAGATTTCCATTTCTATGTGAAAATAATAGCATTTGCTGGGCACGGCGGCTCACACCTGTAGTCCAAACTTCTCGAGAGACTGAGGTGGGAGGTTTGCTTAAGCCCAGGAGTTAGAGGCTACAGTGAGCTATGACTGTGCCTCCTGTCACTGCACTCCAGCCTGCGTGACAGGTGAGACCCCATCTCTAAAAAGAAAACACAACTAAGGAAAGCCATAATAGCATTTCTTCATGGTCTGTGACAGTACCATGGTGTATTAGTATGTTCTCACCCTGCTGATGAAGACATACCTGAGACTAGGTAACTTACAAAGAAACAGAGGTTTAATGGACGCACAGTTCCATGTGGCTAGGGAGGCATCACATGGTGGAAGGTGAAAGGCACGTCTTACGTGGCAGCAGGCAAAGAGAGAATGAGAGCCAAGCGAAAGGGTTTTCCCCTCATGAAACCATCAGATCTTGTGAGATGTATTCACTAGCACGAGAACAGGTGAGGGAAGCTGCCCCCATGATTCAATTATGTCCCACCAGGTCCCTCCCACAACATCGGGGAATTACGGGAGCTACAATTCAACGTAAGATTTGGGTGGGGACACAGCCAAACCATATCACGTGGCCTAAACATATGCCATGTGCCAGACACTCTGCAAAATCTGTCTTTGTCTCTGCTCCCCCAACACCCACACCATGCCTCTCTATTCTAAGACAATTGGGAGGTTCGCCTAAAACCTGAAGAGTTGGCCAGATTGTCAGATTGTCTGGTTTTGAGTCTTTCCCCCTAACGATTATTAACTGTGTGAAATTAGGCAAAAGGGGTTAGAGTTTCTCCTCCACAGGATTGCTGTGACTAGTGGATTGATCAGTCCATAAAACACTTAAAAGAGCAACTGGCATAAAGGCATTCTGAATGCATGTTAACTAACACTATTCATTAGTATTTGACTCTAAATCCATTCTCTTTCAATTAGATCCTTTGCTACTTTCATTTTTCTATAATTACAATAGTGAAACTAATTATTTGCTATTTTGGCAACTGACTGACTTCATGCACTTTCTGTTTCCTGTCTTGGCTGTCCGTGATGAATTTGGTGAATGTTTTTTTTTTTTTTTTTTTTTTTAATTCCAAGAATCTATGACCTGTGGTATAAAGACCAGATGACTCATTTATACAAGGCATTCAAGTTCATCTATGGCATGGGTTCTCTCTCTGTCTGACTCCATACCCCCAACACCTCACTCTTGTTCCATCCACATGGGAATGAACCAAACCTGGAGCAGAGTGTGCCCAGCTTTCTGGGCCTTTGCCCATGCTGTTCCCTGTGCTTAGTGTGGCTCACTCCCTCCTTTTCTGAAGAAGTTCATTTCATATTCCCCAGCAGTCCCATTCTTTTTTTACTTTTTAAAGACTTTTTAAAAGAGCATTTCAGGTTCCCAGTAAAGGAAAATAAAGAGGAAGATACAGAGATTTCCTACGTACCTCCTGCGCCCTCACATGCACAGCCTTCTTCATTATCAACATCTCCCACCTGAGAGGTGCCTTTGTTACAGCAGATGAAACTCTATTGACACGTCATTATCACCCAAAGTTCCTAGTCTGCACGAGGGTTCCTTCTTCATGTTACGCATTCTATGGGTTTGGACAGACGTATAATGAGTGATGTGCATCCATTCTTATAGCACAATACACAGTAGTTCCATTGCTCAAAAAATCCTCAGTGCTTAGCCTATTTATCTTGCCTTCTCCCCAGTGCCTGGCAACCACTAGTCTTTTTACTATCTTCATTGTTTTGCCATAGTGCACATTATTTTGGCAGAAGAGATAGCTGTATCTGTGTATATTTCCCAACATTTTGCAAATTCCTTAAAGGCAGAGCTTGGTTCACTGTTATAACTAGTACTCACTTTCCCTCCTCCTAAGCCACTGCCTAGGAGAGGGACTTTTCACGTAGAGTATGTCAAAGTACTGTTTGTGGGACTAAATGATATTGAAGCAACATTTTTTCAAGCCAATGCAAACAATAATGAGCATATTATTATTTGTTTTGTTGGATTTCTGTTCTATTCTCAATTCATCACCTATGTACTAGCCATGATGCTAGCCTTGGGGCTATAGAAATTCACAAAACATCAACTCTTCTCTCTAGACTTGACAACAGATGCACAAACAGATCATAGTATGGCAATAGGATATATCACACTGCATGTATCTAGAAAGGAGGCTCAGAATTTGTTAGAGAATGTCTAACTTGTGGTAGGTTGTGGGAAGGATATCATAGAGAGAGGGGAATTTGTTCACAGTTGCTCAAGATGCAAAGAATGTGCCCTGGTAAGGAAGAGATCCATTATTTCCTTGCTGCAATCATAAACTTCATTCCAAGGCATCATGTCTTAATGCTGCCTGCAGTCTGTAAGTAGTGTCTCAGTGGTTTACTTCATGATCACATTCAATAGTGATTGCATTGATTTAACTTCTACTAAGACCATGTGGAGGATTTAAACTTTTTAAAGAAAATAAAAATCCAGTCCTTTTTTTGTTTGCTGTATATGTAAATTGAATAACATGTCACACGACTATTTCATGAGAGCCATGATACAGACAGACATGAGAGGTTATTGTTTTTGTCCAGTTACGAATTCTTAGAAGGGAGGGAGGCAGAGAGAGAGTGAGGGGGAGAGAAGAAAGGAAAGAAGAGACAAAAGCTTGAGAGAGAGAATGACTTACCTAAATAAAAATAGGAAAAGATCATCTTTGGCTCCCCACCATCTGATTATGAAGATCCCAATGATTCCGGGAGCTTTCCTGTGGTCTGAATGCCTCAAAGGAGAGTTTCTCTTAATAAAATTGAAGCTTGGCAGTATTTTTCTGAGAAAGTAGAAATCTGTCTTCCCCAGGTGTAACATCATCTTGTATCATAACTCTACTTTGACTTATGACTATAGAGCATGAAGTTTACTTTGAATCTTCCCATTGTAGAGTTGAGGACAGTGACCTCTAATAGGATAAGAGCTTATTTGAGTTCCATAATTGTCCAAGGTCTTGTCGCTGGGTAAATGGCAATGTCAGAATTGAAAATCAGGCTTTTCTGGCTCTAAAGCTGTCTTTTACTCTGTAAATATTGTGCATAAGATGGAGAAATGCTTTAATATTTACAAGTGGGGATTATTACACATACTTTGATAAGTTAAAAGTAAAAGGATGACAGGTTTGACAGCTTTTTGTTTGTGCAGTACCATTCTGACACTAACTACCCAGAGGTCAAACTTCACCATCTAAGGGCAGAATCCTCGATGAACTTTACCTTTAAATACCAGACACCAGGCTGGGCACGGTGGCTCACGCCTGTAATCCCAGCACTTTGGGAGGCCGAGGCGGGTGGATTGCCTGAGCTCAGGAGTTTGAGACCAGCCTGGGCAACATGGTGAAACCCCATCTCCACTAAAATAAAGAAATAAAAAAATAAAATTAGCCAGGCATAGTGACATGTGCTTGTAATCCCAGCTACTTGGGAGGCTGAGACAGGAGAATCACTTGAACCTGGGAGTGAAGATTGCAGTGAGCTGAAATGGAGACACTGCACTCCAGCCTGGGCCACAGAGCGAGACTCCATCTCAAAAGAAAAAGTAAATAAATAAATAAATAAATAAATAAATAAATAAATAAAACCAGACATCAGCTCAGGGGTTCCCAGGCCACCCATATTCTGAACAACTGGCTGCAAATTGTGGGTTTCCATAACCCCTCAGGTTCAATAATTTGTTAGAATGACTCCCAGAACTCAGGAAAGCATCGTACATATAATTGCATTTTTATTATAAAAGATACAACATCCAGTTAAAAAGGAGATCCATAGGATGAGGTCTGAGGGCCCTCAGACATAAACATTCTGTGCCCTCAGGACTTACCACCCTCCAGGCACACCGGTCTGTGTCATCACCAGAGACACTCACCTAAGCCTCAGAATTCAGAGTTTTTATCGGGGGTTCGTTGTGACCAAAATCAATCTCCAGGTCACTCTTTCCCAGAAATCAGGCTGGTATTACTTGACTGAATGTCTTAACTGTCTAGTCACATTATTGGTCTTTCCAGCATGGCCAACCTCTATCCTGAACTAACTTATTAGCATAAAGTGTTTAGGGATTCACCATGAGTCTCTGGTTAGCAAACATTGTCAAGACCCCATAAATAACAAAGAGACTATTATCATTTGAGAAATTCTAAGAATCTAGAGACTATCTCTTAGGAATTAGGAATGAAAAAATGTCAGATTCTTTTTTTTTTAATTATACTTTAAGTTCTAGGGTACATGTGCACAATGTGCAGGTTTGTTACATATGTATACCTGTGCCATGTTGGTGTGCTGTACCCATTAACTTGTCGTTTATGTTAGACGTGTTTCCTAATGCTATCCCTCCCCCCTCCCCCCACCCTAGAACAGGCCCTGGTGTGTGATGTTCCCCACCCTGTGTCCAAGTGTTCTCATTGTTCATTTCACACCTATGAGTGAGAACATGTGGTGTTTGGTTTTCTGTCCTTGTGATAGTTTGCTCAGAATGATAGTTTCCAGCTTCATCTATGTCCCTACAAAGGACATGAACTCATCCTCTTTTATGGCTGCATAGTATTCCATGGTGTATATGTGCCACATTTTCTTAATCCAGTCTATCATTGATGGACATTTGGGTTGGTTCCAAGTCTTTGCTATTGTGAATAGTGCCGCAATAAACATACATGTGCATGTGTCTTTATAGCAGCATGATTTATAATCCTTTGGGTATATACGCAGTAATGGGATGGCTAGGTCAAATGGTATTTCTAGTTCTAGATCCTTGAGGAATCACCACACTGTCTTCCACAAGGGTTGAACTAGTTTACAGTCCCACCAACAGTGTAAAAGTGTTCCTATTTCTCCACATCCTCTCCAGCACCTGTTGTTTCCTGACTTTTTAATGATCGCCATTCTAACTGGTGTGAGATGTATCTCATTGTGGTTTTGATTTGCATTTCTCTGATGGCCAGGGATGATAAGCATTTTTTCGTGTGTCTGTTGGCTACATAAATGTCTTCTTTAAGAAGTGTCTGTTCATATCCTTTCCCACTTTTTGATGGAGTTGTTTGATTTTTTCTTGCAAATTTGTTTAAGTTCTTTGTAGATTCTGGATATTAGCCCTTTGTCAGATGGGTAGATGGTAAAAATTTTCTCCCATTCTGTAGGTTGCCTGTTCACTCTGATGATAGTTTCTTTTGCTTGCAGAAGCTCTTTAGTTTAGTTAGATCCCATTTGTCTATTTTGGCTTTTGTTTCCATTGCTTTTGGTGTTTTAGTCATGAAGTCCTTGCCCATGCCTATGTCCTGAATGGTATTGCCTAGGTTTTCTTCCAGGGTTTTTATGGTTTTTGGTATAACATTTAAGTCTTTAATCCATCTTGAACTAATTTTTGTATAAGGTGTAAGGAAAGGATCGAGTTTCAGCTTTCTACACATGGCTAGCCAATTTTCCCAGCACCATTTATTAAATAGGGAATCCTTTCCCCATTTATTGGTTCTGTTTATATGATGGATTACATTTATTGATTTGTGTATGTTGAACCAGCCTTGCATCCCAGGGATGATGCCAACTTGATCATGGTGGATAAACTTTTTGATGTGCTGCTGGATTCGGTTTGCCAGTATTTTATTGAGGATGTTTGCATCGATGTTCATCAGGGATATTGGTCTAAAATTCTCTTTTTTTGTTGTGTCTCTGCCAGGCTGTGGTATCAGGATGATGCTGGCCTCATAAAATGAGTTAGGAAGGATTCCCTCTTTTTCTGTTGATTGGAATAGTTTCAGAAGGAATGGTACCAGTTCCTCTTTGTACCTCTGGCGGAATTCAGCTGTGAATCCGTCTGGTCCTGGACTTTTTTTGGTTGGTAGGCTATTAATCATTGCCTCAATTTCAGAACCTGTTACTGGTCTATTCAGGGATTCAAGTTCTTCCTGGTTTAGTCTTGGGAGGGTGTATGTGTCCAAGAATTTATTCATTTCTTCTAGATTTTCTAGTTTATTTGTATAGAGGTGTTTATAGTATTCTCTAATGGTAGTTTGTATTTCTGTGGGATCGGTGGCGATATCCCATTTATCATTTTTTATTGCATCTATTTGATTCTTCTCTCTTTTCTTCTTTATTAGTCTTGCTAGTGGTCTATCAATTTTGTTGATCTTTTCAAAAAACCAATTCCTGGATTCATTGATTTTTTGAAGGGTTTTTTGTGTCTCTATCTTCTTCAGTTCTGCTCTGATCTTGGTTATTTCTTGGCTTCTGCTAGCTTTTGAATATGTTTGCTCTTGCTTCTCTAGTTCTTTTAATTGTGATGTTAGAGTGTCAATTTTAGATCTTTCCAGCTTTCTCTTGTGGGCATTTAGTGCTATAAATTTCCCTCTACATACTGCTTTAAATGTGTCCCAGAGATTCTGATATGTTGTGTCTTTGTTCTCATTGGTTTCAAAGAACATCTTTATTTCTGCCTTCATTTCGTTATGTATCCAGTAGTCATTCAGGAGCAGGTTGTTCAGTTTCCATGTAGTTGGGTAGTTTTCAGTGAGTTTCTTAATCCTGAGTTCTAATTTGATTGCACTATGGTCTGAGAGACAGTTGTGGTAATTTCTGGTCTTTTATATTTACTAGGAGTGCTTTACTTCCAACTATGTGGTCAATTTTGGAATAAGTGTGATGTGGTGCTGAGAAGAATGTATATTCTGTTGCTTTTGGGTGGAGAGTTCTGTAGATGTCTATTAGTTCTGCTTGGTGCAGAACTGAGTTCAATTCCTGGATATCCTTGTTAACTTTGTGTCTCATTGATCTGTCTAATGTTGACAGTGGGGTGTTAAAATCTCCCATTATTATTGTGTGGGAGTCTAAGTGTCTTTGTAAGTCTCTAAGGACTTGCTGTATGAATCTGGGTGCTCCTATATTGGGTGCATATATATTTAGGATAGTTAGCTCTTCTTGTTGAATTGATCCCTTTACCGTTATGTAATGGCCTTCTTTGTCTCTTTTGATCTTTGTTGGTTTAAAGTCTGTTTTATCAGAGACTAGGATTGCAACCCCTGCTTTTTTTTGTTTTCCATTTGCTTGGTAGATCTTCCTCCATCCCTTTATTTTGAGCCTATGTGTCTTCTCTGCACATGAGATGGGTCTCCTGAATGCAGCACACTGATGGGTCTTGACTCGTTATCCAATTTGCCAGTCTGTGTCTTTTAATTGGAGCATTTAGCCCGTTTACAGTTAAAGTTACTATTGTTATGTGTGAATTCGATCCTGTCATTATGATGTTAGCTGGTTATCTTGCTCATTAATTGATGCAGTTTCTTCCTAGCATGGATGGTCTTTACAATTTGGCATGTTTTTGCAGTGGCTAGTACCAGTTGTTCCTTTCCATGTTTAGTGCTTCCTTCAGGAGCTCTTGCAAGGCAGGCCTGGTGGTGACAGAATGTCTCAGCATTTGCTTGTCTGTAAAGGATTTTATTTCTTCACTTATGAAGCTTAGTTTGGCTGGATATGAAATTCTGGGTTGAAAATACTTTTCTTTAAGAATGCTGAATATTGGCCCCCACTCTCTTCTGGCTTATAGAGTTTCTGCGGAGAGATCCACTGTTAGTCTGATGGGCTTCCCTTTGTGGGTAACCTGACCTTCATCCTGGCTGCCCTTAACATTTTTTCCTTCATTTCAACTTTGGTGAATCTGACAATTTTGTGTCTTGGAGTTGCTCTTCTCGAGGAGTATCTTTGTGGAGTTCTCCGTATTTCCTGAATTTGAATATTGGCCTGCCTTACTAGGTTGAGGAAGTTCTCCTGGATAGTATCCTGAAGAGTGTTTTCCAACTTGGTTCAATTCTCCCTGTCGCTTTCAGGTACACCAATCAGATGTAGATTTGGTCTTTTCACATAGTCCCATGTTTCTTGGAGGCTTTGTTCATTTCTTTTTACTCTTTTTTCTCTAAACTTCTCTTCTCACTTCATTTCATTCATTTGATCTTCAGTCACTGATACCCTTTCTTCCACTTGATCGAATCGGCTACTGAAGCTTGTGCATGCATCATGTAGTTCTCATGCCATGGTTTTCAGCTCCATCACGTCATTTAAGGTCTTCTCTCTGCTGTTTATTCTAGTTAGCCATTCATCTAATCTTTTTTCAAGGTTTTTAGCTTCTTTGCGATGGGTTCGAACATCCTCCTTTAGCTTGGAGAAGTTTGTTATTACCGATCATCTGAAGTGTACTTCCATCAACTCTTCAAAGTCATTCTCCGTCCAACTTTGTTCCATTGCTGGCGAGGAGCTGCATTCCTTTGGAGGAGAAGAGGTGCTCTGATTTTTAGAATTTTCAGCTTTTCTGCTCTGGTTTCTCCCTATCTTTGTGGTTTTATCTACCTTTGGTCTTTGATGATTGTGACGTATAGATGGGGTTTTGGTGTGAATATACTTTCTGTTTGTTGGGTTTCCTTCTAACAGTCAGGACCCTCAGCTGCAGGTCTGTTGGAGTTTGCTGGAGGTCCACTCCAGACCCTGTTTGCCTGGGTATCACCAGCGCAGGCTGTAGAACAGCATATATTGCAGAACAGCAAATGTTGCTGACTGATCCTTCCTCTGGAAGCTTCGTCTCAGAGGGGCACCTGGCTGTATGAGTTGTCAGTCAGCCCCTACTGGGGGGTGCCTCCCACTTATGCTACTCAGGGGTCAGGGACCCACTTGAGAAGGCAGTCTGTCCATTCTCAGATCTCAAACTCCATGCTGGGAGAACCACTACTCTCTTCAAAGCTGTCAGACAGGGATGTTTAGGTCTGCAGAAGTTTCTGCTGCCTTTTGTTCAGCTATGCCCTGCCCCCAGAAGGTGAGTCTACAGAGGCAGCCAGGCCTCCTTGAGCTGCATTGGGCTCCACCCAGTTCGAGTTTCCTGGTTGCTTTGTTTATCTACTCAAGCCTCAGCAATGGTAGACGCCCCTCCTCCAGCCTCGCTGCTACCTTGAAGTTTGATCTCAAACTGCTGTGCAAGCAGTGAGCAAGGCTCCATGGGTGTAGGACCCTCCGAACCAGGCGCAGGATATAATCTCTGGTGTGCTGTTTGCTAAGATGATTAGAAAGGCACAGTATTAGGGTGGAAGTGTCCTGATTTTCCAGGTACCATCTGTCTTGGCTTCCCTTGGCTAGGAAAGGGAATTCCCTGACCCCTTGTGCTTCCCGGGTGAGGTGATGCCCCACCCTGCTTCAGCTCACACTCCGTTGGCTGCCCCCACTGTCCAACAAGTGCCAGTGAGATGAACTCAGTACTTCAGTTGGAAATGTAGAAATCACCCATCTTCTGCATCACTCATGCTGGGAGCTGTAGATTGGAGCTGTTCTATTCAGCCATCTTGGAACCAAGTCCTCAAAGCCAAATTTTTTATTATACAGTTAGACATTTGGATAACTTGTAAACATAGATTCTTATGCTATAATATAATTTTCTTTCTTTTTTTTCCCATAGGGCATAACTTGAGCGTTTATCCTAATTTTGATGTTCCAGTGACAAGTCCTACAATAATGAATCTAAAAGAGAAAGCAGATAACTGTATGGTAAATGGCAATTTATCTTTTAGGGAAGACCTTGTCTTGTCTACCATAAAACCATCCCAAATGGATTCTGATGAAGAAGTTATAAAATGTCCAGAGCTGGCTGAGAATGTGGCCACACAAAAGCATATGGATGTGTGCTCTGAATCTCAGGTGTATATAACAATTGGTGAATTTCAAAACAAAACAGGTGTGCCTGAAGATGAATGTTGGACTGGCCAAACATCTGATGCTGGGACACATCCAATGGCAGATGTGGATACTTCTAGAAGGAGTCCAGGCCCAGAGGATGGACAGGCCCCAGTGCTGACCTACATTGATGTAAAATCTAGCAATAAGAACCCCTCCAGAGCTGAACCCCTGGTGGCCTTCAATGCTCAGCATGAGAATAGGAGCTCTAGAGATAAGTATGGATTAGACGGGACTGGGCCAAGCAAAGTGGTAGTAGGTGGAAGTCACCAAAATGCCATCTCTTCAGACAAAACAACTCTCCATGAATTAAGTACTCTAGGAAAGGGAATAGATCAAGAGGGGAAGATGGTGCTGCTAAGCTTGAAACTCACCCCCTCTGAGCCCTGTGATCCACTAAATTCTACTGTGAAGGAGCCCTTAGATATTAGGTCTTCCCTAAAGGACTCTCACACAGAAGAGCAGGAGGAAATCTCAGTGCTATCCGGGGTCATCAAGAGATCTGCATCCATCATATCGGATTCAGGCATTGAGAGTGAGCCAAGCTCCGTTGCCTGGTCGGAGGCCCGAAGCAGGGCTCTGGAGTTGCCCAGTGATCGGGAAGTCTTGCACCCATTTGTTCGAAGACATGCCCTCCACCGGAACTCCCTAGAGGGTGGGCACACAGAAAGTAACACGAGTTTGCCAAGCGGCATCCAGGCTTCTCTCACCTCCATTAGCTCTTTACCTTTTGAGGAGGATGAGCGGGAGGTGGCACTCACTAAGTTAACCAAGTCTGTATCTGCTCCCCATATCAGTAGCCCAGAGGAGGCTGCTGAAGATGCAGACACCAAGCAGCAAGGTGGAAGTTTTGCTGAACCTTCAGATATGCACAGCAAGAGCCAAGGTTCCCCAGGACCTTGCTCTCAACTTTCTGGTGACTCTGGAACACAGGATGCTGGAGCAGACCATCCCCTGGTAGAGATAGTTTTAGATGCTGACAACCAGCAGGGCCCTGGATACATAGACATTCCCAAAGGGAAAGGGAAGCAGTTTGATGCTCAAGGACACTGCCTTCCTGATGGCAGGACTGAGAACACTCCAGGTGTTGAAACCAAAGGTCTTAATTTAAAAATACCACGTGTCATAGCACTTGAAAACCCCAGGACCAGATCTCTTCCTAGAGCACTTGTGGAAACCCCAAAGGGCATACCTAAAGACTTGAATGTGGGTCAGCCAGCTCTTTCCAACAGTGGCATCTCAGAGGTTGAGGGTCTCTCTCAACATCAGGTGCCTGAATTGAGCTATACATCAGCTGCTGATGCCATCAACATGAACTCAACAGGCCAGCAAAGCCAAAGCGGTTCACCTTGCATTATGGATGACACAGCATTTAATAGAGGAGTGAATGCCTTCCCGGAGGCTAAACATAAAGCAGGCACTGTGTGCCCCACTGTGACCCATTCCGTTCATTCCCAAGTTTTGAAAAACCAAGAGCTGAAGGCAGGCACTTCCATCATGGGGTCCCATCTGACCTCTGCAGAGACCTTCACTCTGGACAGTCTGAAGGCTGTGGAGGTTGTGAACTTATCTGTATCTTGCACTGCCACCTGTCTCCCTTTCTCATCTGTGCCCAAGGAGACCCCTGCCAGGGCTGGATTCTCTTCCAAACAGACCCTGTTTCCCATCACCCATCAGCCTTTGGGATCCTTTGGAGTTGTTTCTACCCATTCCAGCACGTTGGATGAGGAAGTCAGTGAAAGGATGTTTAGGTAAGCTGGCTGATGGGCTTACCTTTCCCACAACAGTCTTTTAAATTTTTCCACATATTTCTCCATTTCATGCATACTATTTCAAAATTTAGATATCTGTGATTTTCTGATTTAAATAAGGTAATATATCATATTATAGATAATATATCATATATTTAATTCATATTATATGAATTAAAAATGCAGAATGCTGTAAGGAAGTAAAAATGGTCAATAAGTCTACCTCCAAATGTAACCACGGTGTATATTCTTCTGCATTTTTTCTATGTGAATCTATATCTATTTATGCTTTTTATACAAAAATGAGACCATTCTGTACAAATGGCAATTGTAAATGTTTAATTTAATAATATATTAGAAATATCTATGTTTGCATCATCATTTTAATAATTACACAACATTCTGTTGCATGAATATACCATGATTTGTTAACCAAATTCTTTACAAATGAACCTTTAAATTTTAACTATTGATTGATTGATTGATTGATTGAGACAGAGTCTCGCTCTGTCACCAGGCTGGAGTGCAGTGGCTCAATCTTGGCTCACTACAACCTCCACCTCCTGGGTTCAAGTAATTCTCCTGCCTCACCCACCTCCACGCCCAGCTAATTTTTGTACTTTTCGTAGAGATGGGGTTTTACCATGTTGGTCAGGATGGTCTCGACCTCTTGACCTCTTGATCCGCCCACCTGGGCCTCTCAAAGAGCTGGGATTACAGGCATGAGCCACCGCACCCCACCAATTTTGTTCAATTTTTATTATGAATATTATAACTCTCTTATGAATATCATTGTACCTCTACCTTTTCATATTTTGAAAGGGGAGTTCCTTAAGAGCCTTTGAGGAATACAGTTCTTCATCAGATTTGACTCCCAAACACCCTTTAACATTGTGGGGCTTTTAAGTTTACCTTTGTAATGCCAGAATTCATTTCTTCATCCTTGTATTGGGCTTGTATTCACAATGTTCTCCCATCTGTAAACTGTATATCTGATTATGTATATAATAGAATCACTTTATCAAAACATCCCATCTTCTTTACCCTTCTGCAAAATGCTAAAGAGTTACATATTAATGGTGTCTCCAAAAGAAATTGCCACAGGCAGGTAAACATTGGGTTTTTTGTTTTATAAAGAATATTAAATACCTATCATATGGTACGTGTCATTAATTCAGTGAGTACACAGCAGACATAGCAGATGCTATCCAGTACCTGCCTGGCCAGGGGTTCCCTTGCTTTTATCGTATCTGCAGTCTAACGGAGAGACAGACACATGAGAAAAGTAGATGAGGGCAGTGACTGGGTAAATATGATGTTTCATGTGTGCATGGTGAAGCCAGAAGGAAAAGTGCCTAATTTGGCTTGGGGAAATGAGTGTGAATAGGGATAGTGGCCAGGCAAAGCGTCCTAAAAAAGATGGCATCTACTCTGAGAAGAAAGTATAAGAGACGATGATGATGATGAGGCTAATAACAGATAATAACAAGAAATAGTAAGTGTCAAATTTGAGATTCTGACCTTGGCAGTCTGACTCCAGGGTCCAGTCCCTTAACCATCGTCTTGCCAGGTAACCAGACAAAGAGCATCATAGCCAAGTGAGACAGGCATTTCAGGCACACAGTCCCTTGTGCACCAAGGCATCTAAGTAAAGCCAAGACATGTAGTTCATGCAGAAAATGGTAAGAAATGTGTTATTTATGGAGGCTGGGAGTGGTGAGGAGTGATGCTGGAGAAGCAGGGGAAGGCCAAGCCATGGTGGGCCTGGGTGTCAATCAAGTCAAGAAGCTTTCACTTTTTAAAGATTGCATGGGGCCTTAGAGCTGGGTAGAATCTTTGATATCCTGTCATTCTGTCTCCTGTTCAATGCAGGAATCACACAAGCATCTGCAGAACCAAAACCCATAGAGGCTTTGGTTTTCATAGAGTACTTTCCTGCCTCCTTGTTCAGAACAAAGCTTCACTCACTAGCATGTCCCCTGGGGGCTCAGGTCAGCGATTGCCACTCAGCAGGCACTTTGCCTGTGGGTGCTCAGCCCTCCTACATACCAGCCCAGCTCATTTCCTGTTCAACATGAAACACACAGCTTGGCTTGTGATTAATTAGTGTATTCTCCAGTTTTTATCAGGCCAAAGAAAAATTTAAAAAAGAACTGAAGATTGAAGGATTTCTGTACAGTGACTTAACTGTACTAGCTTCTGATATACCATATTTCCCACCAGAGGAAGAGGAAGAAAATTTGGAAGATGGAATTCACCTGGTTGTCTGTGTCCATGGCCTGGATGGTGAGTTCTAAAACAAGTTTTCTTCCCAAATTCTGTCATATATACAACTTACAATATTTATGCATTAATTTAGATGAGGTATTCATTCAACAGAATGTTCTATTAGCAACTATGGAATGATAGTAATTACGATGAATCTAAGGAAGTGATATGGCCTTGCTCTTAAAGAAAATATCTCTCTGTCCCAAAAAATCTGTTAACTAAATAAAATACATGAATGAATGAATACATGTAGTGAAGGCGTGAATGGGATAAATCAATACATAAATAAATGGAATAAATGATTCATAGAATAAGTGTACAAAGTAAAAGAATGAATGGAGTGAATGAATTAATGAAATTAATATATTATGGGAATGAATATATTAATGAAATGCATGAACACAGTGATTTGAACCCATGAATTCATGGAATTCATGAGTCAATACAATGGTCTGAATAAAGGAAGAAATGGAGAGGAATGAATACATGTATTCATTTTGAGGAGCTCAGGTTAGTGGCCCAAACATTTTGCTACCTACTTTTATTTACCTCCCACTTATAGAATACCTTTTCTATACCAGGGACTTTGCTAGGTTCTGGGATCTGCAGGAACAAAACAAACTTTCTCACTCATCAACTCAATGTCATGCATGACCAGTCTGTACCTCTCGTGTGTATGACACTAAAGTAAAATGAGATAAGACTTTCAATATATTTGTTAAAATAAGACATCTGATCAGGCTATAGGCAATTTTTTCCATCATGCACGTGAAAGATGAGGAATGTTATAAAGATAGAGAGGCTTCACCCATTTTGTACTGTCAGAAAACGGAGCCGTGGATCACATTATCAACTGGGCAACAAGTCATGAAAACCACAACCGATACCAAGCACAGGGTGCTTTGGAAGATGAGTTCTCTACTTCAAGGTGCATCTGCCTAAACTCTGCAGAATTTTCAGGATCCACTTGTTCAAATTCAATTTCCAAGGGCTTATGTGTATTAACAGAGAGCTGAGCACATTGATAACAGTTATGAATATTGACACAACTCTTCATGTTGTACAAAAAACTCAAGATTTGTATTCTTATAAATGTTCTCAGTTTATTAAGAACACCATATTAAATCATATTTTCTGAGACGGTTGTAAGTTGCAGAAAGTTCTCTTTCCCTCAGTAGCTGAAGGAGAGGGGCCATTTCCACCCCTTGCTTAACACTTTATGCTGAATATAAACACTTGCGGCTTTTGTTTTCCTAAGGCAGGCCCTGGCATATCATTAGGGAGCTTCAAACAATAGCCACAGTGGAACCAAAGAGCCTAATTTTACTGACAAAAATGAAAGAGGGAATGAACAATAATTAACATCATAACACAAAATGCAGAGATTTCCTTTAAAAAATGACCATTTTATGACTGTGACCCTGCAAGTTTGGGCATGTACTCTGACAGGCCACCAACATGGGTGGCGTTTGGGCATATCTGAGTCATCCTTAAGCATCAGGGACAACCCCAAACACCTGGACTTCCCCCAATTCCACGTGGCACATTCACCCTCCTTTGAATCATTGGGTAGTTTCAAAAAGAATGATATTTTCACTCACAGTTTACAGACTATTTTGGAAGTATGACCTGTGGGGCATATTTACATGGTAAAGTAAGTGATTTATATATCTAAATAACCAGCTTCTAGCTTTCAACTCTACAGGGAACTTATTTATTTATTTATTTATTTATTTATATTTTTTTGAGGTGGAGTCTTGCTCTGTCCCCCAGGCTGTAGTGTGGTGGCACGATCTCGGCTCCCTGAAAGCTCCGCCTCCCGGGTTCACGCTACTCTCCTGCCTCAGCCTCCCAAGTAGCTGGGACTACAGGCTCCCGCCACCACACCCAGCTATTTTTTTTTATTTTTAGTAGAGACAAGATTTCACCATGTTAGCCAGGATGGTTTTGATCTGACCTGGTGATCCACCTGCCTTGGCCTCCCAAAGTGCTGGGATTACAGGTGTGAGCCACCACTGCTGGCCTCTATAGGGAACTTTCAAGAAATAGGACAAACATTTATTAAGACATAATTGAACCCGTGCGACCAACATTAAATTTATGCGTCACTATACTTGCATATAAACCTTATTCTGTTGTATTAAATCCATTTTTTTCACATTACTTTTATTTTGGGAATGCATTTCCTGTATTCTTCGTGCCTTGATAGCCTTGCATTCTTAACCTTTCATCCCTCTGCCCCGATGCTCACTGCTGTGCCTCCATAGAGCTTGCTTTGCTGTGACTCTTGTTCCCAAGAGACAGTCCTAGTCTATTTAGATCACTGTGCCATGATTGGCCAATTGGAAGGTAGGGGGAGGCTTGCAGATTACCTGTAAATGGCAGTACTAGATAGTCTTCTATTAAGCAAGTAACTGAAGACGGGGCTGGTAGGGGTCCCACTGTGCCCCATCAGCCATGCGAAAGAACCACTTGCAAAATGGGATTTGTTGTGGAAGAAGGGGAGGCGGTGTACCTCCCACCATTCCTGCATGCAGAGTGTTCACAAGTCACATGCTCACAGATCAGGGATAACTCTATCGAGGTGGGACTGCTAGAAAGGACCAGACTCTGAGTGTGGGGGCCCGAGGGGTGGCAGGAGAGCTGGGATTGTAGCTGTTTTAGTTGTTTATATTAACTACTTAACCAAAACTGAGAAAACCCAGTAGAAATGGGGGAAGAGGGAGAGAGAAAGAAATTCCTCGTGTGTCAATATTTTATATGACTAACTACGGGACTGGGGTGGGGGTTATCTGTCATTTTTAGGGAACAGTGCAGACCTTCGACTGGTAAAGACGTTCATAGAACTGGGGCTCCCTGGAGGAAAACTGGACTTCTTGATGTCTGAAAAGAATCAGGTATGATGATAAAAACATCAGAACTGGAAGAACCCTGGATGCATGCTTATATGAGCCTCCTCAACACACCATGATAATTTATGGACACACACAGATAGGAGGAGACCATGAAAAGAAATGCTGGCCAGGCATTTGGATGAGTTGGAAAGAAAAGACGTGCTGTTTTATTTTGGGAGGGAGAGGAAAGGGTAAGAAATGAGAACATGTGAATCAGTTGACTGGAGCCTTTGCCTTCACAGGGCATTAGGGCGGGTGGCAAGTGAGAGCATAAGTTATTTGGGTAATGACTCACTTCCCAACTGTTGGCACTCAGTTCTGCTGCCTTTACTTGGGCACCTGCTCTATGCAAAGTTGTGCACCCTGCAGTACACAGAGGTATAGATGTTGAGGGAGAGAGAAGAACATGATTTTTTGGAGCATCTGCGTACTCTGTACCTGTTTCCTCATTTAACTTCATGGCAGTTCTATCACACGTTGATATCACCATCTCCTCACGGGAGAGGGGACGGAGCTTCTGGGAGTTAGGCAGGGTCCATGTCAGGCTGTCCTGGAGAGGAGGATACTATATGTGATCTCCAGGAAGATAATTCCTGTGTGCACCCAACTTTAATACATGAACAAATCTGACCCAGTGCTAAGAGAGAATGGCCAGGCGCGGTGGCTCGCACCTGTAATGCCAGCACTTTGGGAAGCCGAGGCAGGCAGATCGCTTGAGCCTAGGAGTTCAGAAACAGCCTGGGCAACAAAGTGAGACCCTTTCTCTACAAAAAATACAAAAATTAGCTTGGTGTGATGGTGGGCGCCTATATTCCCAGCTACTTAGGAGGCTGAGGTGGGAGGATCACGTGAGCCCAAGGAGGTCGAGGTTGCAGTGAACTGTGATCACACTACTGCACTCCAGCATGGGTGAAAGAGCAAGACGCTGTTTCAAAAAAAAAAAAAAAAAAAAAAAAAAAAAATCAAAAAAGAAAAGAAAAGTAAAGAAAAGAGGATAACCAGGCCAGTCAGAGGAGGGAGCAGGGAAATGAGTGAGCAGCACTTGCTCACTTTGTGTTTGTGATTTGTGCTAGTGAGGTTTTCTTTTCAGGGAAGATAAGAATTGTTAGCAAGAGAGAGCCAGTCAGGAAATAATCCTTCCGGGTGTGCACATCCAGCAACTCTCTGATGCAGCTTCATGGCTGCTGGGTTCAACCTGGAAACCTCAGATCTTTAGAGCTGGACCTTTACACAATTCACTTAATTGCAGGAGTTGGCCATTCAGTACTGATTATGCACACATTGTTACTTTTTGAAAGCTGTCTTGGCCGGGCACAGTGTAATCCCAGCACTTTGGGAGGCCAAGGTGGGCGGATCACGAGGTCAGGAGATCGAGACCATCCTGGCTGACATGGTGAAACCCCATCTCTACAAAAACACAAAAACTTAGGCAGGCACCTGTAGTCCCAGCTACTCGACAGGAGAATGGAGTGAACCCGGGAGGCGGAGGTTGCAGTAAGTCGAGATCGCACCACTGCACTCCAGCCTTTGCGACAGATCGAGACTCCGTCTCAAAAAAAAAAAAAAAAGAAAGTTGTCTCATCAGCAGGTCCACTTTCAGTATGTATTAATATACTTTTAAACGCCTTGGTTGGGGAGTTCCTGGTATTACTTTTAAACCTACTGTGATTTCCAAAGCATAGCTCATCATGGTCAACTCAGGCATCATAATTATAGCCATTTGTTTAAATAATGTATATGTTGAATTAATATTTTATAGATGAGGAAATAGGCTCTGAAAAGTTAGAGAAAAAAAAGCAGCATCTCTCTTAGGTTACCTAATTTTTTTTTTTTTTTTTTTTTTTTTTTTTTTGAGACGGAGTCTCACTCTGTCGCCAAGGCTGGAGTGCAGTGGTGCAACTTCAGCTCACTGCAGCCTCCACCTCCTGGGTTCAAGCATTTCTCCTGCCTCAGCCTCCTGAACTACAGGCATGTGCCACCACACCCAACTAATTTTTTGTAGTTTTAGTAGAGACGGGGCTTCACCATGTAAGACAGGATGGTCTTGATCTCCTGACCTCGTAATCCACCTGCCTCGGCCTCCCAAAGTGCTACGATTACAGGCATGAGCCACCACACCTGTCCTATTTTATCTAATTTTTAACATGGCACTAAGGAGGTAGCAACACTATCCCCCTTTAATAAATAAGGAGACTGAGGTTTAGATGGGAAGCAACAGGTCCAAGGCGCAGATCCCATAAGCAGAAGAGCTTATGGTTCTTTCTTATTCCAGGAAGTCTAGAGACTTAGCAGTATGCTTTATTCTGTCGCGCCTCAAAGCTCATTGGATGGCAGGTGACAGAAACTCATAAAGGTCTTCTCTTCACCACTCCTATCCCCCAACATGTACTCCTTTCTTCACTGGATGGATATTTGTGAGACATCCTGTTCACTTTTCCTAGCTCTTGGCAGCCCATGATGTTATAGGACAGCTCCACATATGAGGGACTTTTCAAACATTTTTGGATATTGGCCCCAAATCTATTTCCCTTTGACTCTAATTCATGTTTCTAAAAGTTAGCCCTTGAGGTTATATAAACCAATCTGAAATATATCTTCCTTGTTGCTGCCCTTCAAACATTCAAGGACATGTGTGGCGTTCCTCCTCTTCCTTTCATCTCCTGGATCCTTCCACTATCCATCCTAAGACGTGGGTGACTTTACGATCCTTCCCAAAGCTGACTGCATACTCTAAAGGCTATGCCACAGAAAGGGGAGGGCCTTTGGAGTCAGGCCTGTCTTGGTGTGAACCCTGGGTCATGTGAGGTGAACAGGCAGCCTCCCCTCCCAGAGCCTATTTCCTCCTCTGTGAAGCGGGGACGGCAATCCCAGCAGCATGGTGACACTCCAGGCACATGGTGCGGCAGTCGGCACCACAAGCTTGCTACTTCACTGTCAGCCGCCCTCCCAGCTCAGTGTTCCTGAGCATCTCCACGTTTCTTCCTTAGAGCCCCAGCCTGTGGGTCTTTCATCCTGAGGTCATATCTCATCCTGTAGCCCTAACATCAGAGGTAGGCACACCCCCGTAGACATCACGGTGTTTAGTGGAAGAAGACAGGCTGTGCACAGAGCCCAGCCCCCGCCACAACCATACCCAACACCTGTTCCTCTCTCTTCTTCCAGATGGACACATTTGCAGATTTTGATACCATGACGGATCGGTTGTTGGATGAAATCATTCAACACATTCAGTTGTACAACCTCTCCATATCCCGAATTAGGTAAAAGGAAACCACAGGTAGTGAATGCTGGGGGAAGAGGGGGGACATTTTTGAGTGTTTGCTGTATAAAAGCAATATTATGATGCCTTCTGTATACCACTGAGCTAAGCTAACTTGTGACTTTTAATAAATTATTTTTAAAGCAGAAGTAAGTACCAGGTCTGTTGTACACATTCATATCTGCCATAGTTTATGTCAGGGAGAATAAAAATTTTTGTAGTTCTGTAGAAAGAGTATTGGACTTAAAACAAAAATTCCCAGGTTTGAATTCTTGTTCTAACACTCACAAGTTGAAATCTTGTTTCTTACCATGTACCAGATATAGAACCTTTTGCAAGGTTTCTAGATCTCTAAACTTCTGTTTTCTTATCTGTTAAGGGGAACTAGCACTGAGATGATGTGTGAAAAAGGCCAGGTGTGGTGGCTCACGCCTGTAATCCCAGCACTTTGGGAGGCCAAGGCGGGCAGATCACAAGGTCAGGAGATAGAGACCATCCTGGCTAACATGGTGAAACCTCGTCTCTACTAAAAACACAAAAAAATTAGCCAGGCTTGGTGGTGGTTGCCTGTAGTCCCAGCTACTTGGGAGACTGAGGCAGGAGAATGGTGTGAACCCAGGAGGCAGAGCTTGCGGTGAGCCGAGATTGCGCCACTGCACTCCAGCCTTGGCGACAGAGTGAGACTTCATCTCAAAAAAAAAAAAAAAAAGAAAAGAAAAGAAAAAGCAGAATGAGTTGCCCACCCCAAAGAGAGGGTTCCAATCAGCACTGCTTTTATTCTTACACTGTACCAACTGTTTCAGTGATGACAGTGCTAGTAAGCAGCTTGCATTTTTCATGCATTCGAATATGTAGACGTAGTGCTAATCCCTTGATATGCATTATCCCATTTAGTCTTCAGATATAAAATATTACTTCTTTATTCCACAAATGAAGCCTATAGAGATTAGATTTAAAAAAAGAGAGAATAAAAGAAAAGCTAGGTAAGGCAGCTTCATAGGCTGACACTGACTTCTTTTCTTGGCTGGTTGTATGCTCATCATGAGTAGAGGTGGGGAGGTATAGCCTCTCATTTAATAGACTCTCAATAAATAAGTATTTAACTTGAGAGTAATGATGCATTGAACACATGGGCCTGTGAGTAGGAGTATGGCTGGAGCAGAGCCTGCAGGAGGGGGTCTAACAGCATGGGCTGTGAGCAGGTGGTTCAGTATATACACAGCAGGTGAAGGAGAGGATGAATGGCCTCCCAAGCAGGTTAAGGACTTGGGACCTGATCCTATGAATGACCAGGAGATTTCAATGTTCAGAGGTGCATTTCAGGAAGGACCTTCCCTTCCTGCATGTGGAATAAAAGCAGGCTGCTCTAACAGCATGAAGCTGGCTGAAATGCCCACACTTCTCCCCTGATTGGGCACAGAGCTCCCATTCACAAAGACCCCATCTCAGGCTTCTCATGGTCAGGGTTTGGAAACCTGATGAGGATGAGTTGGCAGTCCCCGTGCTCTTTGCCAGTGCCCCTACATTCAGTGGGAGGTGGAGGACGCTGGCCCCTGATGCTTCCAGCACTGCGCTCTTGGGCACCAGCGTTCACCGTCACACTCACGGGTACCCTTTCCGTCTCTCCACAGCTTCATTGGCCATTCTCTTGGCAACATCATCATCCGATCGGTCCTCACACGGCCCCGGTTCCGGTATTACCTCAACAAACTCCACACGTTCCTGTCACTCTCTGGGCCTCACCTGGGAACCCTGTACAACAACAGCACCCTGGTTAGTACAGGTAAGACTCTTCTAGGACTCGTCATTCCTCAGAATTAATCTGGGGCCGCTGGGACCTGAAACTGGGGACAGGGGTTCTTCCAGATGAAACCCTGTGACTGTGGAGTCTTTTCCAAGCATGGCGTGGAGGGAGGAGTCCTGGCCTTAGAGGTGCGGCCCTTGTGTCTGGGGGCTGAGTGAGGTGACACTAGATGTTTTCCAGGATCCTTTCTGCCTTCAAATTTCTGTGGAAAAAAGGCAGTGTCCCTGGAGTCGTGGTTGGAAAAGATTGACAAGGCACGGCATTGTGATGAAGAGAACAGGGACTCTGAATCAGGCCACCTGCATGACAAACCTGTGGTTAAGTCCTGACCAGGACACTCGAGGAAGACTCTGGCCTAGACATTTAATCTCTGTGCTCCTCAGTCTCCCTGTCTGTAAAATGGTGGTTATGTGTGTGTGTATCTGTGTTTGTGTATATGTGTGCATACATATATGTATGTGTACAAGCATGTATACCATATATGTATGTATACACATATGTGTTATGTAGGTACATATGTGCATGTGTGTATCATAGAATTGTTGAAGAATTTCCGTGTTGAATTACACAAGGGAAGGAAATGAGGTTAACTCACATCTATGGGAGGTCAAATGTATCAGCAAGAGCCAGACAAAGAAGGACCTCGAATGACTTGCAAAGATGTTAGACTTAACCTGTAGACCTTGTAGATACTACTCACGAGATTTTAGCTGAGGAGGTGACATGGTTTGGTGTATGGAAGCCCAAGGAGGGCACTGAGTTTTACATGTAATAACAAAACATTTATTAAATCATTTCTTAACAAATATCTCAGTAGTCCCTGATTGTGCAAACCCATTATGTGGCATTAGAGTCACCCCTAAGAAGCTTCCTTGTCCCTGTAATCCTCTAGGCCTCTGCCACTGTCCCCTGTCCTCTCCAAGCACTCACATTGTTTCCTCATGACCTGGTCAGTTTAGTTAGTTTGCTTTTAAGTTATTTTAGGGCATACTTGTGAACATGAGTTATCTGACACATTGGCACATAACAAATGGAAGTCCTTTCCTCTGCACTCTGTCTTTCCTCCCAAACCAAGGAAGCCATTCTTTGAACAGAAACACATTTGTTAAACTACATTTCCTGCCCCCCGCCCAGAGTTATAAAGTAATCTTGCAACATTATAAAATATTTTTTAAAAAGAGAGACTTTACTAATAATTTCTCCAATCTAGCATATCCAGAGTAATTTTATATATTTCATTCTATTTATCTTTGCACACACACACTGACATAGCAGTCAGTGTAATATATGTACATACCATAGCTTGCTTATTTCCTTGTATTTCTATCAGATTAATTTGCTTGTTGTGGTTACATAATCCTTACACTCATCAACGTTAGTGTTTGCCTATGCATAGCTAAACAGATGAGTTTTGTTTTGTTTTGCTTTTTGAGAGGGAGTCTTGCTCTTGTCGCTCAGGCTGGAGTGCAATGGCACAATCTCGACTCACTGCAACCTCTGACTCCCAGGTTCAAGTGATTCTTCTACCTCAGCCTCCGGAGTAGCTGGGATTACAGGTGCCTGCCGCCACACCTGGTTAATTTTTTAATAGAGATGGGGTTTCACCATTTTGGCCAGCCTGGTCTCGAACTCCTGACCTCAGGTGATCCACCTACCTTGGCCTCCCAAAGTGCCGAGATTACAGGCATGAGCCACCATGCCTGGCAAACAGATGACTTGTGAAGTGAGACATTTATTCTAGCTTTACAGTATCCTAAATGTATCTGTAAGTATCATTTTTATATTATTTTCGCATTGAAAATTATTACCCTAGGTTTCTTTTTCAGAAGGAGATTGACTGGATCGAAGAGTGTGAGTAGTTCCTTACTCCCAAGCCTGTTGTCCTCTCATTTTTGCAGGATGATTTAAGTCCTTGCCACCAGTACATGAGAGGGCAAATTTACCTCTAACTTCCCAATTATTTGCTAATATGCCTACTTCTGTCTTATTTTCAAGTTAACTAAAATTCGCAGTTTAACATTCATCTCACCAAAATTCCATCCCAATTATTTTTTGTTTTGTTTTATGTTTTTGATTTTTGTTTTGTTTTTGTCTTCCTAGGCTTATGGCTCATGCAGAAACTGAAGAAATCCGGGTCTCTACTGCAACTGACCTTCAGGGATAATGCTGATTTGCGCAAATGTTTCCTCTACCAACTAAGCCAAAAAACAGGTCAGTGGTTTCCCCCACCGCTGCAGTTATGAGTTTGAGCTTGGAATTCAACTCCTGAGACACAAATGAGATATAATGCTACGTTGATTCACTCACAGAAGGGCCTAGTCAGGAGGCCCAGCACTCAAAGCCTCTTCGGCTCATTGGGAGGCCAACAGCTACCAGGAACTCAGCTCCTCTTGCCCATTGCCCATATGGCATGTGAGAGATTGAGCCAAGGTGCGTGTAAGATCATTTCAATAACCAGAAGCTGTAGATTCCGCTTTGTGCCAGTTTTTCAATGTTCTTATTGCGTAGGCCCAAGATCTGTGTGCCAGCTTCACCCAGGTGTGGGCCCATCTACACAAAAGGCAGATGCAACATTTTCCACTGGTGTTGACTGTGCAGTGGGAGACGGCGATCACTGTCAGGCAGGCCTGCTATTGTACCTGCACCCTCTCTCTGTCACATGGGAGCGCATAGAGGTGTTGAAAACTCTGCCTGCTACGTGGGAATGACCACAGCGGACAGCAGTAATGGTGGTCATTGCCGAGTGGTCCCCATGTCCAGTCGGGGAGTGGAGCAGCTGACTGATTGCCCTGCTCAGTCCTGCCACGCAAGCTGGCCTGGTCCAGGGTCTGTTCTTGCTCACAGTCTTCCACCGTCCTGTAAACACTGACTGCTGATCCCTCTGTGCCTGTGAGTCTGGTGTAGCCACAGGCTGATCTGTGAGCCCGGCTGAGTTCCTCTCCTACTTTATGCCTCTGTGTGTTGAGTTGAGCTCTTAGAGCTATCTTCTGTGGAGGAGGAGGAGGGAGGCAGGACTTGGCGGAAGAAGGTGGGACTGCAGCATGATCACCGCAGAGTCCATCAGGGGTGTAGGAAGTGGCCCTGGAGAGCGATCCTGAAGGAAGGGGAGGGGCTGGCCATTACACCTTTGTCCTACTGGCCCGTGTATTGGCCAGCTATTGAAGTAGGCTGCCCCCAGTGTGTGATGTCTGATGAGGGGAACCACTTCAGTAAGGGACACATGGCTAAGAGCTGACAGCCACCCGCCCAGCAGGATGTGGGGAATGAGAAGGATGGCCTCAGTCCAGACGGAGTGTCCGGGTGGTCTGCAGTGCTCTGGAGGTTCACGATGGGCTTTGCGGCCTGGAGGGATACACTGTGATATTGAATTTGAAGGGTTCTTCTGTCTACATTGTGGGGACAGATTGCAGGAAGGCAAGACTGGCTGCAGAGAGGTGAGTTCTGAGGCTGTTTTCCTAAAGCATGGGATGTGGTGAAGGCTGGAATTAGAGGAGGTGCTGGGGTTGAGGAGGAAGAACAGGATACTCAGACTGACGTCCTTATGAACTCCTTGATATTTCTATCCCCAAAAGGCTTTTATGATCTCATCCTTGTTGCTTATTTCTCTGTGTCCAGAGTAGCTTTCTGTGTGTCTCCTTAGCTTTCATGGCTGATGAGAACAGGCTTCATCTCCCCTCACAAATGCAAAGCCCCTGTGTAGTGACTTCTTTTTTCAGCCTCCCACAGGCCCCCACGATACCTCTGTGCCATCTGCTGTGCCTTGTTAAACCTCAGGACAGAATGTCCTTGTGCAATGATACAACTAGTGTGTGGTGTGTCATCATTTTTTCTCTTTCTGGGACAAGTCTAGAAATTTGTGCAAATTTCCAGAGGGTTTTGAAGTTGAAACTACCTGGGTAAAAAGTACTCATCTGGCTAATTGTTACAGGGCTGCAGTATTTTAAAAATGTCGTGCTGGTTGCTTCTCCCCAAGACCGTTATGTGCCATTTCATTCAGCCAGGATCGAAATGTGTAAAACTGCCCTCAAAGACAGACACACAGGTAAGCTACGTTTAATTTTTGCTCAGGGACTTTCTGATTTGAAAAGCAAAAGTAAATTTGTGAAATTGACTATGCCTATTGGGAACACCTGGGCTATAGGTTTAGTGCTGCATTTATCTTAGCTTAGTGATAGGATAAACGTAGCTCATCTTGATGTTATTGTGCCAGATCCTTCCTTTGTGTAATAAACAGTCGCATGTTTATTAGATTATGAAACTTTTGTTCAGTCCTATTGTGTGCCAGTCACTGAAATTGATGGCTGGGATGTATAATTCAACGAGACAGGCCCTGCCCTCAAGGGGCACATTGTCTAGCTGGAGCCTTGACAAGTAATAGCAATGATAAAAATGTGGTAAGTCAAAAAATAAAATAATGCCTAAGGCATTAAGGCAGCCCAGTGGAACAGAGTGTAGGACAGAGTCAGACGAGGGTCCCTGGAGATGACAATGAGTTAGGTTTTAAAGGATAGGTAGGAATTTTCCAGACAATCAAGATGGATGTGGGCTGGCATTCCTGGTTTCCTTTGGTTAATTTGTTTAATTTATTTTTTTTAAACATGTTTGTAGCTTTTAATTTTGAAATAATTTTATACTCAAAAAGTGTTGCAACAACAGTGCAAAAAAATTGCTGTATACATTTCATTGTGATGCCCAATATTAGCATCTTACATAAGCATTGTACAATTATCAAAACCACAAAATTAATACTGATACAATATTATTATCTAATTTACAGACCTTATCCAAATTATGTCAGTGTCCACTAATGTCCCCTTTCTCTTCTAGAATCCAGTCTAATTTGTTTATTTCTAGGTCAAGCATATTGATTATTTTTTAAGTAAATAGTATTTTTGTTATATTTTAAGGTACTATAAAAAAATAGTGTACTAAAGGTCCAAAGATTTGGTGCTAATATATAATTGGGTCTATTCCAAATTTTCATTGGTATCTAGAAAATCCAACAGGAATTTTGATGAAAAAATATTTAAAAATTACTTTTAATACATAAAATAGCATTGTGTTTTATACCATCTAGTACATGTAATGAAAAGTAACACAGGGCATATTCTAAAATGATTCTTTGTCTGATTAAAACGTTATAGAATATTTGAAAAAGTCAAACTCATTACATAATTCATGATCCTTTCTAACTCCACCTCTATTACTACCTACTTTCCATGTTCTTCTTCTAGTCTCTTCATGTGTGTTCATGATAAAAGTTATAATTTTGTGTCATGATTTGATTTAGACTAATATATTTATTTGTCCATGTTAATAAAATATCATAAATGCAAACACATTTTAATAATTATAGACTATATGCATATACCATAATTTAATCAATAACTTGTTAATTACTACACGTATAGTTTGCTTCTGGAAGGCTTCCTTTTTAGTTATCATGTGATGAAAGACTTTGCATGTGTAAATTTTTAATACATCTACGGTATTTCATTGAAATAGATTTCTAGTAGTGGTATTATTGGAGGAAAATGTTAATGAGTTGCTACTCTTAACGTTTTTTGCCAAATTCTCTTCTAAAATATTGATACCAGCAACACCTGTACTGTTAGAGTATATGGGTGCCTGCCTATCTCACTCTACTGTCTCTCAGATTAAATATTAATTTAAAGATATTTGTTTATAATTTTTCAGCCTTAATTTTTAAATATTGATGCTTTTTTATGCATATTTTAATCAATTTTTAAATATTTTCTAATTACCCATGGGTCATCATTATATGCTAAGACTTGTGACAATAAACAAAGAGTTAATGAACTGGTTTTGAGTTCAGACTTGACTAAACTAAACAGCTGTTGTCAAGAGACAGCCAAACTGTTTCTTTGTGCAGGGATTTGTTAATTTTCCTTACCTAATTTCTTATCTCCCTGACATAGAGAAGTATTTTTGTTGACATTTCAACCTTGGTAAAGGCTTAAGAACAGAGTTCAACAACTGTGGTCCACAAGCCAAATTCAACCCCCCTCTCATTTTGTAAATAAAGTTTTATTGAAACATAGCCACGCCCATCATTTACATATTGTATATGACTGCTTTCATGCTAGAATTCAGAATTATGTTGAGTAGTTACACTGGAATGTCCTGGAAAGCCCTAAATATTTACAGAGAAAGCCTGACAACTCCTGCTCTAGCATAGCAAATTGTATTTGTTATGTGCTGGGCACAGTTCATGCACTTTGCTTATCTTATTTAATATTCCCAATGGCCTTTAAGGAAAAGGGAGTGTATCTTCAAAGGATATTAATATATGACTTAAATTGATTAATGATCCTGTTAGTCATCTTAAGAAAAAAATCACCCTCTCTTTTGTTAAATTTATATTTTCTGTTACATTTTTGCATGGGCATTAAAGAAATGTGGCTTAACTGGTGAATTAAACAGATTGGAAGACTTGATATGAAGTTTAGTTCATATGTGATTATCATTTTTTTTTCTGGAAGAAGTACCAATATTTTTATTTTTCAAAAATTCTGAAATAAAATACCTCTCAACCTGTCTGACTTCACGTAACCTTCCAATTTATTCTCTACATTGTCATGTAGATAATTTGCTCCTATCCCAAAAGTCCATCAATTTAAAAATAGTGCTGTGTTTGAGAAAAAATATGAGTCTGCTATACATGTTAAAAAATATACCAATGATGGCTTCCAGGACTTACGAAGCCAATCAAGGTCTCAGCAGAAAATGATCTGGTTGAGTAATCACTACATTTTGAGTGACTTTTTTCTTTAAATAAATGACCTTCTGACCTTTATTGCATATACAATTTAAACAAATTATGGTATTTGTGCAATAATAATATGCTTCTATTTCCATTTATTGGCAATATTCATTTTTCTTGTTATTACATAATATTCACATACATCATTTAAAAAATATTATTACATAATGTTCATAAACATCATTTTAAAGGAGCGCAGAATTGTTTAGCCCACAAAGCATGGTTTACTTAACTCTTCCTTTGATGCTGAATTTTGGCTGACTTGCATTTTCCCTCGGAAAGACTATTTCATGCATAAAATTTCTGTGGCGTAACCTCACATCATATTATTGCCTATTGTAATGACCACTACTCTGAAACATTAATGGGCTCTTGGGAACGGCCATACCATTTGTTTTAACCCCAAATTCTTTTTAGCTGAATTGACATGGCTACAACCAAATCCCTAATTATTTCAATTTCATGTTTCAATTCCCTTTACCTCAAAGCTCCTACCAAGACCCTAAGAAGAGGGGGAAAAGAAACACCCCCAAATACATACCCCCGGCATAATGAGGAGTCCAGTTGTCCATCCCAGTCTCGGAAAGCAGACCTCTGAGTACTCTCCCCTGCTGATAACTAGAGGGAAAAGGAAAATGGTGTGAGTCCCTTCACGTGACATGGGGGAGTGTCCAGAGCGAGGCTGTGGACTGTTAAACTCAGAATAAGCTCTCTTTCATCTTCCAAAGTGACTGCTCTGCTGGCTTTGTAAAACAGACCCGGTTGTTTGGAATGGGTACCCAGAGACTTATCTGACTTCCAACTTCCAATTACTGTCTCCAAGTTGGTCAAAAGTAAAATATCCCAGCTGTCAGGATCATTGCAGAAGGTGTCTGTCGATGATATAAAAGTTGTCATCAACAGTTTTTCAGAAAAGAAGAACACAGGGCTAAGAGGGATGAATCGTAGATCCAGGTGTGAGAATCTATCTAGTATTCAGCAATTCAATTGCACTGCATGGCTCCAAGACCCCTATGGCCTGATGCAAAATTGCAACTGTGTCACTTTCAGGTGGAAAGAGTCAATTCAGACTAACAATTGTAAAAACAAAACAAATCAACATAAAGAAAACTGCATTCTCCTTCTTTGGAATCAGAGGAGTCAGGTGAAATGCCACGTGGCTTGCATTATGCATGACAGCAGAAAATGTCTGCTTCTAACTCTCTATTGAGCTGTGTTTCCAACCCCCAACGTCCCCTGAAATAGAACTTGAAACTCTGAGGGTCCTTTCTGCTGTATGCCTCCTTCTCAGCTCCCCTGCTGGGAGGCATAGCTATTACTGAGAAACACGAACACCGTTATCATAGCTTCTGGTGCATGGGTTCGCAAAGACGCTGTTCGGAATCCCCTTCTGACTTCTGGCTATTGTAATCTGACTAGACAAAGAGAACTTTGATTTTATTTCATATTTATTTCACTAACATTAGAAGGAGGTTGGAAACTGCTATATAACAGGTCTGCCCGGAAATAGAATTTCAACACACATCCGGTGATGTTCTCTAGATTCCACTGCTAACTTCTGCACTAGCTTTATATCCTTCTTCCCCACTTTACAGGGCCAGTTTATGCAGAAATGATCAACAACCTCCTGGGCCCTCTGGTTGAAGCCAAGGACTGCACTTTAATCCGACACAACGTGTTCCACGCCCTGCCCAACACTGCCAACACCCTGATCGGCCGAGCCGCTCACATCGCTGTGCTGGATTCAGAACTTTTCCTGGAGAAGTTTTTCTTGGTGGCAGGACTCAACTACTTCAAGTAGTGGCTTTGAGGGAGCGGGTCTTTGTTAATGCTTAAGATTGGTGGAGAGCTTTAGCTGAGACCTGCTTTTACAGACCTCACCATTTCAGAATGAAACTCCAAGGGAACAGCGCTGGGGGATGGAGGCTGGGGTGGAACCTGATATGAGAGGTGCTTTTGTTTTGGAGATTTGAGAAAGCTGAGCAAATAGACTACATGACAACAAAGTTTGCTTGAATTTGTGTAGTTACCTGGAGTGTCATTCAAGATGTTTTCTAGGAAAAATATGAGAGAATAAACAGAAGACTTGGGAGTCGGTGAGCTCCCCTTGCTAGCCACGAATGGCTCACTGAGCGATTACTCCAATTTAACTAGACTTGCCCAATATGTTACTAGCTTATAGCTTTATCATTTCTGATTAAGTGCACACAAGCATTTCAGAACTCAGGTTAATCTCTGTGCAGAAGTGGAACATATTTGTGTAAATAGAATCCTCAGTAGATTCAAATGTGCCACTTGTTCAAGATGCCCATATTCATTTTCTCTCTTCATGTTTTCTAAACAAGGGAGCAAGGAATGCGTTACAAATCCCAGTTTTATTTCATAACAGCAGTGAGCAGGGTGACTTAAGGTAACGAGGGATAAAGGTGACACTATTGGTAAATACACGTTTGTTACAAAGAAACATGACTCTAGGAATATACTGAACTATGAACAGTTGCTCCACCTACTTCCCCAGACTTCTTCTATGCAGAGCCCTGATCCACTAATTATTGTAGTGATTGCTTACATCTTTGTCTGTAGTAGGGAACATTGGGTGAGACTAACCTAGCAGAAGGGGGCACTGAGATGAATGCACACACGTGTGAAGCTCCTGCTGATACACTTCCAAAGACATGCTATGTTAGCATTTGATGCAATTGCAAAAAATTAAAACCATTAACGTGGCCAGCTGCTTCTCTCCATGAAAGGAGAAACACATCTAAATGGAGGAGTGCTGGATTAAAACCTCAGGGGAGCTCTAAGAAGGGTGCTGGTTATCTTTCAATAGAAATGTCTTCTTGCCTTAGGAAAATAAAGGGCTAGGAAAGGTCACTGCATTGATAAAAACCAATAGATGACAGGGACAAAAGTGAGATCAGATAGGAGGAGAACAACCAGACTGAAGATTCAACATAAACTGTTATTGGTAGGTGACTCAAAGAGGAGTTTGGAAAATCACCAGGATGCTTAATGGTCAGGTCTCAAAGACTGAGTATGTTGTATGGGCTAAAGGAAATCTAAAGAATCATTTCGTTGTATGGAAGAGATGAATGAACCTGGACAGTAGGGATAAATAAGACAGGAGCCTCATCTTTTGGAGATCAAAACTCCTGCTTCTGCAAAAATCCCTTCTGAAGTGTGGAAACACATCTAGGACCAGGGTTTTCAGCACCTGGACCGTGACTGTAGGTCACTGATGCCATGGTAACAAAACCAAGTAAATCTAAGCTCATCTGAGAATTTTGGATCCTCTTATATTAACAACGTGACTTTGAAAAGTAAAAGCAGACCATGAGAATGAGTCCAGATGGGCAACTTTGCAGGAGTATAGACATGTTGCATTCTGTTTAAGAAAGAGAGAGTTGTTGAGGGAGAGTTGAATGTCTTGCAAAGGCAGAGTTCCACACAATGGATTTAGGGTTTCTCAGTGGGTCCTTTCTAAATGCTTGTTATATCCTGGTCATAATGCATATGGGTTCACTGAGTCCTCTGGTCTCTTTCCACTGGGAATTTTTGTCTGAGCTCCCGAGTCAGAGCTGGGCATAGACTCTGGTTCCTCATGAGGAATGCTATATTTGCTCTGTAACCTGGGAGACATTTGTTCCCTAGTCATGCAGCACATGATGTTATGTTTCCTGACCTAGGCAAGTGCCCATGCTCAGTACAGAACCATAAGTTGGTAGCAGCTTCTCCTTTCTGGCCAAATGATGGGCCCTGTCCCTCTGATGAGTGCATTTCATGTTGTGTTTCCAATTTTCATCAGCAATGTTCGTCATTCCCTGGTCCTTTGAAAGACTGTGTAGCCCGTGGTTATGGAGCTGGGATGAATCTGGTGATCATCATCTTCTCCAATAACCAGATGCCATTTTTAACTTCAATATGCTGTCTGGACATAGTGAGAACTAATGGCAATAAACGTCCAGCTGCATGGTGCACCTCTTTTTTATGGGGGTGCTCTGCTGTCTTTGTAAACCCTCTCTGGCCTCTGAACATCTATTATAATTGTGTAGAAAGTACATCTCTATATTGTAAATAAGAGTGTCAAGTGTTGCGTGTCATGCCTCATTTGAAAAGGCTTTTTTATGTCTCTTTCTATTGAAATATAGATATCTAATATATAAATATATATACATAAAATATATATAAATATATATTATGTAAAACAGGGACATTCTATTATTGATTGTAAAAATTATAAACAAAATGCCTGCCAAGATAATGGTCTAGTATGTCTTCATTCTCTGCGTAATTTTTGTTTTTGTTTTTATGATTTGTTGTTTCCCAAAATGAGTTAGAAATAAAAATCACCAATATTGAGATTAATTGGAATTTGTTGTTTATGAGCCAAATAAATCCAGGGAAGCAGATATGAACCCAAAGTCGTCGTGGAGCAAAACAAATACCCCAATGGCATTTTGAAAGCAGAGGGAGTGCTATGAACCTGAGAGAAGGTGAAGAGAGAAAAGTCCCCTGTTGGCTTCTACAGTTCACAGGTGTTTACTGAGCAGCTTCCATCCGTCTGTGCCAGATGGAGCACAGAGGTAAAATGCACAGTCCATGCTGATGAGGAACTCGAGGGAGATCCGGTCTTATCATTACAATGGGATATAACAAAAGCGCTAAGGAAGGCCGGGGCTGGTGCTCCTTGGTCTTAGGTATCCACTCCTTACTGCCTGGGGAAGGCCAGGAAGGAAGCGTTGAGAGTGAGACTTGAAAGGTGAGACGATTTACCTTGCACAGCCCGTCACCCCAGTGTGCACTCTTCCATTATATCATTCATTCATTCATCTGGCAAGTTTGTCTTGAGGACCTACTCTGTACCAGGGATGCATTGATAAAATTCAGTAGCTCACCGTCTAGCAAGGAACACAGCTGATCAAATGGGAAATCAAAGTGGGTGGCCCCATAGAAGGGGTATGATTCTGTGTGTGCTCGAGCAGGGGCATCCACTTACAGCAGGGATGTGGGGTAGAGGTGGTCAGGAAAGGCCTTTGGGAGGGTCTGGTGTCTAAGCTGAGACCCGAAGGCTGAGTAGGAGCCGGCTCTGCGAAGGTGGGTTGTGTGGATCCCTCCAAGAGGGACAGAATGAGCAGAGGGCTTCAAGTGAGAGCAGAGGGCTGGGAAACTTTGGCCACTGCAAAGGTAGATGGAGAATATGTTTGAGCACAAAAGTAGCAAAATGGAGGTGTGAGAAATCAGCTGCCATGCAGGATTTTCTTCTTCTATCAGGAGGAAATTTCCATTGTTAACACTAGCAGGAAAATTCCCACTTGGCAATGAGAGCCCCTGGGAGACCAAGGCCTGCCCCTGCCATCATGTGTCGCTCCATGCTTCACCCTCTGTGAGAGATCTGATCCCTCCTGTCTTGGGAGAAGTCCAGCCACATCCTCCACCTTCACTCATTTCTGAAATTTTCCTTTGAGAAGCATAGTAGACATGTCTGCTGGGCTTCCCATGGAGAAAAACTGTAACAAATGGCATCATATAAACAGGCTAAGAAAAGGGAACAGTCATTTGGTTAATTTTTTTTTTTAAAGCATGGAAGCAATCAAATTAAATTCTTATATTGGTATTTAAGGTGACCACACAAGCTGCTCTTGGATCATAAACATTTTATAGAGTAAAGAAAGTTATTCAATTCTCATCTTACAGTTAAGCAGTCTGCAGCCCCCACAAGATTGGGGTAACTTAGTTGAAACTGTAGTCCTTCCTTCGGCCACAAGGTTTCCTAATAGCCTGGCACAAGCCAGGTGTTGGTCGTAAAGCTAAAATAAAATAATCATCCCATCCTAATGGAGGGTATACATGCAAAGGGAAAGTAGACAGAGAACAGAAAGTTATAGGCCCAGTGAGTGTGGCCCAGGCCATGTCCAGAAGGAGTTCTGGGAGAAACCAATAGGGAGGTCACCCATGTAGTACATGAATGGCAAAGAACACAGTATAAATAATAGCACATAACCCAGGTGTTTCCGTAAAGAAGAAAAATAGCCTTTAAAAGTGATAGGAGGTGAACAAGTGTTCAGATGGCTCTCACTGTGTAAGATGATGGCATCTCTCTCTACACACATGGCTACTGATTTGAAAGCTTGCATTCAGGTATTTGCAAGCTCCTGAATGTAACTGCCACTTTTTTTGGGGGGGGGGGCATGGCATTAGCTTTGGTTTCACAGCATATATTTCTGAGCATTAGAAATAACCAGGGCTACTAGGGACAGTGGTGGGGGTCCTATAAAAAACGGAAGTGTGATCATGGCAAAGGACACATAGAACAATGATTACGCTTTCTGTTAATTTTCTTGCAAGGCACCCATCCCAATATAGCATTATATGCTAGCATCTGGATCATTTGTTTTTTCAATTGTTCACTCACTTATTTGTTACATGTTTTATTGAACATCTATTTTGTGTTGGGTACCATGCTAGGAAATCATATCATCCTAAACACTAGAAGGATCTGGGGTAATGATAAAACTTAATGTTTTACGTTTTTTTTTTGGACAGAGTTTGGCTCTGTCACCAGGCTAGAGTGCAGTGGCGCGATCTTCGCTCACTGCAACCTCCACCTCCTGGGTTCAAATTATTCTCCTGCCTCAGCCTCCTGAGTAGCTGGGACTACAGGCACACACCACCATGCCAGGCTAATTTTTCTATTTTTAGTAGAGATGGGGTTTCACCTTGTTGCCCAGGCTGATCGCAAACTCCTAAGCTCAGGCAATCCACCCGCCTCAGTCTTCCAAAATGGTGGGATTACAGGAGTGAGCCACTGCACCCGCCGTGTTTTACTTTTAACATGTTTTACTTTTAACTGGCGTCTGAAATATTGAGTATCAGAATTGGAAGAGGAAAAATGGACTGCTTCATAATTAACTCTATCTGATGTCTATATCCTGAACTGTGTACTTCCAGCTTCACTTGACCAGACAGGTCGTATATGACAAAGCACAGTCATTATGTTGACATTATATACCATATTGTGTACACACACACACACACACACACGCGCACATGTAATTTCTAAATGAAGAGAAACCATGGCAATTTTTCAAAACCTTTAAGGTGGCTTTCTCAGGATTTCTATGCTTCTTCCTCCCTTTCCTCCTTTATTTATAAGTTTTACTTTTTTCTATACTTGTTTCTAGTTTGATTTTCCATGGCACCTGGGCAATTATGCATGATGTTAACTCTCAGTAGAAAACACTATGGACAATTCGGAAAAGTGGAACTCTCCCCAGCGCTTTTTATGTTGAATGGAAATAATATGGTATGCAATAATAGAGAGTTTTCAGTGCACAAACCCTGTAATAATCAATTTTAACTTTTGGGAAAAGGATCCCAGTGACTTCTGTTACACAAGAGAAAGACCAGAATATATAGAATTGAGCTTTTAGATCAAACGTAAATGTGTGGGTGTTGCTGAATAGTGTTTTGTGAATCATTAAACCAGGTTATTTCTCTACATTTGATCATAAAGACTGTGTGTATTTTTGTTTCATAGATGTAGTTTTGATTATAGGACTTTAAAAAAAGTCCTCAAACCTCAGACTTCATGTCATCACAGAATCAGAAACTTTTACAAGTAAAACAAACCTGGATTCTTGTCCCTGTAACTTGTAACAAATGAAGAAGAAAAAAATGGAAATAATCTACAGTATTCAAATTCGTTGGCTAGATTTTTGCATATATGGTTTCATTTAATCCCACACAACATATAAATGATGCTGGGAGAAGTCAAGTAACTTGCCTCCAGTTACACAGTTTAGCAGTGGTAGAGTCAAGATTTGAACTTCTAGTCTTCATTTTATCTTTTATTCTATGATTTTTCCAACCCAGAGAGTTACTTAATTGTAAAAGTCACATGTCTTGTTAAAATCAAAGCCAGAGTTCAAGTCCACGTCTCCTAAACCGTAACCTTCTGAGCCTTCTATTATAATAAATTCTTGTATGAGACATCTACATAACCAATAAACAGCAAGAAACACTCAGTGACAAATGTGGTTTTTATAAAGCATTGTCAATAGTGTAATTGGATGAACTGTTGCATTCTTTGCTGATCATCTATGTTTCACAAGATTCTCTTTTCTCCTAGTAACCTGGAGTTCCTTTTCCAAAACCACACACCTTTCTTTCCACAGCTGTCCCAGGCCATGTTCTTCCTTCCATACCTTATCTCCTTCTACAATTCTCACGCCGCAGTGGCTGATCATATTCATCCAGGATTCATTCCCTTTACCATAGGGTTTGAGTCTACAATAAATGGTTCCGAGATTGCAGATTCCTGCTTCTGGATGAATCTGAGCTCAGTGCATTTTGCCATCAGAGCTAGGTTTTCTCATGTTCCTATAAGCCCATTCTTTTCTCATTTCTCATCACATTTTTATCTGTATTCCTCCTAGAGATCTCTCACATACGAATATTTTTTCCTCAAGGGAAGAAACCATGTTTAATTCTTCCAGTACAGCTGATCCTGCACACACTGCCTGGCACAGAGTGGGTGTTCAATACATCTTTGCTGAAAGGGTCAGTCCTTTGAAAGCTCATGTTTTCTTTCCAGCCCCTCATGTCATCCACAGCAACTGATGCTAATGCAGAGTTTGACGTTGGCTCATGTTTACTCTCTAAGCTTCTGAATTTGCAAGGGAAGAGGAGTTTCTTAAGATGTCACAGTGGAATTTTGTGTAGTGGGAAGCATCATTCTATCTTTAGGCCCTAGTTTCCTTGGAAAGGCTTGGAAATACCTAATTGAAAGGTAGTTCGGGGATGCAAACAAGGTAGGAAAAGTAGAGATCTGGAACAATGCCTTTTATAGAGTGAGCACTGAAAAGCTTGGGGAGTGGCTTGGGAATGTTTTGTAGCAAAAGGTTGGTTATAGGGAGGTATATTTGAAATAAACAAATTAAGAGATTTCTTACATGGCTTTAAAGTGATTCATACATGATGGCTTAAGGAAGATTACTTGGTTTGAAATTTTAGCCTTAAGCTTCCATCAGAACATTCCACTGTGACTCTACAAGCTTCCAGACTGGACGTTTTCAGGTCCATTCAGTGCATTATTGAATGATCTATGTCATAAAACTATTTTTCTGTTTAGGGTATATTGTACGCCATTGTTGAGAGTTGAGGAAAGGCTGCAACTTGACACAGAGCCGAGAACAGTATTACATCTAATTTAAGGTGTTTGAAAGATTTAATTCTGTAAATGTCACTCAGAATCCTTTGTATTGCATCAAACTGCAAAGACATATTGAAATGTCCTTTAGCCCAAGGTTAAACTTATTGCATATGGCAAAATACCTTGCTTATTTTTCTTACCCTAAGAAAGAAAACTGAATAATAAGGTGCATCTGATAACCTATTCCTATATCTTTGCACGTATATACACACACACACACATATATATTTCCTTTTAAATAGTGCACTTCACTTGATCCCAAAATACTCTCTTCTCTACATACAACTTAACATGAAAGTCTGTGACTTGATTTTCATTTACAATTTTCCCATAACTCATATGAAATACATTTATTTTTAAAAAACGTTTAGTCTCTGCTTAGCTCTATGCTAAGCATTGGTGGTTACAGAAATTAACTAGATGTGACTTTGCTGTTCAAGAATTTATAATCTAGTTGGGGGAGAGGATGGCCACATTCATAGTGCAGGATAGACTAATGAGGCAATAAAGCAAGTGGGAAACATTGAGACTAATACTATCCTGATATCGGTAAAAGCAAATCACATCCCTGGTATTGGGGTTTTGGCTTCTCATCTGGGTCTGGAAGCAGAAATCCAGTCCAGATGCGATGCTGCCATGACATCAGCCACACCATTCAGGTAAGATTTCAATGCTTCATTGGGTCACCGTCCCTAGATCAGTGCCAAGATAGGGAATGTATAAAAAGAGAAAGTGATGGGGCCGATTACAAAACAGTTGGTCAAGAAGCACCTCCTCCTGTCTGTAATACAGTCTGGATACTCAGTAACCAACCTTTACATTATTCCAAATTAATAGACAAACTCAGATTATTGAATAAATAAAAGGCACACCAATAGTGTCCATAAGCATGCCCATGCTTAGACTTGGCCAAGGGGACCAGCCAGTGGCTTATGTTTATTGATTACACAGGGCAGGGCTCTGTAATTTCTCTTCTTCTATTATTTTATTTTTATTTTCAAAAGTGACCTCCTACATTGTAGAAGGCAAAGAGAGGCAGGGTCTTTTGTCATGGTCTCTTTATCTGAGAAAGAAACTGAACGTACAGCTTGATGCCACTGTGAACCCTAATGTGTATTTATTCTGGTGACAACATCTGTATACAATACTTACAATCTCCTGCACTCTTACAAATTGTCTGTAAAACAGCCACCTTAGTAATTACAAAGTCATTAGTGCCAATACAATTCTACTATTTTTCTACATTTTTTTTTGGTTGGCATTTTGTGTAAATTGTGATGTGTATTAATGACAACAATAATAAAAGAAAATCCTTTGACTTTCTTTTGCCAAGACTTCTTGTTTATGGAATGCACAGTAGCCACTCTTCAGGAATGCAGTCAGGGCTGAAGGAGTTATTTTGACATTTCGTCAGAGGACACATGTCACATGGCTGTTATTTTTGGGAGGCATCCTTTAGAAAGGACCTCGGGTGTCCTGGAGTGGCTGACAGAATAGGAGAGAAATCCTAACCGGACTCTTGGAGAACTGGGTCAGGGAATGGGATGTGTCATTTAAGTAAACTAAAGACCTGGTCTTCATCTCTATGTTCAGTGCACCCCGATTACTCGGAGTCTCTAACAATCAATGCTGCTCATCCAAAGTGCAGCTGGAAGAATAGGCTCTGTTCTCTAGATAGTGGCTTTGCTGAATGTGTCTAGTTGACTGGAAGAAGCACGCAATGGGAGTGGTCTAATACATTGTTTCCTGCTGTCCTGAAAGGCCAGTCATGATGAGCATCTGTCCACTGCCTGTTTCCGATAGAAACCACCCATGATTACAACCCCTGCTAGGAAAGGAGGCCATGGGCTGTTCTGTCAGTCCCTGTGGCATGGTGTCTACATCACTTGACCCTACCCCCACTGACTGTAGCTCATAGGACCAGGGATGGATAACTGAGCCAAGCACAGAGCTTCCTTAGACCAGTCAATGACCTGTGATAGGCAGAACAGGAATGGAGAAAATTGGCCAAACTCTTAAGGATATCTCCAGAAGCTAAACTGGAGATTACAGTGAGCGTCAAGTTTGTGTAGTAGGAGGAGCAAAAGGTAATCAATATGAACATGTGTCTGAGGCACTGTCACGTGGAAGGAGGGTGCTAGTGAGAGGTGGCTCTGACTGCAGAGGGGGCAATCAGACTGGCCCCTGCAGCTTCCTTATATCCCTGACCTCCGTCTCTGTGAGATCATAAGAAACCATAGTCCTGTGTCTTCTCAGTGGCACCAAGGATTTTGTATCTGAGTGATATGTGGGGCTCTCGAACAAGGAGAGTTCAAAATCATGTGAATTAGAGTAAAAGGTGTTAGCTCAAACTATACTTACCCATTTTAAGTTTTTTTAAAAAGCCTTTTACATACGTGTTTTAGTAGAGTTTGTGAAATAGAGAAGGCAAATATTGATTCCCCAAATTTAGACAGAGACAATCTGAGATTCAGGGAAGCTTAGGAAACTAACCCCTATTTCCAAGACAATTACTGACGAAGGACTTAAAGGTGGCTCTAACCTTATCCAAATATTTTGAGAGTCTATGGAAACTGAAATTGATATATGAAGTGTTGGGTAAAGACACGTTGTGCTGTTATCACAGGTGACAAATGATGCATGTGCCAATTCTCCTCTTAGGTCCTTACCAAGCTCTGTGAGCCAAGCCCATCTGATGGGTGAGGTGCAGAGTCTAAGTGTTTGACCAAGATTGTGTTACCAGTAAATGGATGACACCAGCATTCCCTCTCCAGCCTTGTCTCTAGGTCTAGTAGTGTTTTTCCATTCAAATGTTCATGGAGACTCAGTTGAAGTTACTTTTGTAGTGGCTGCTGCCTACGAACAGCATCCCCAGGGAAGGACAATAGGTCTTGATGGGGAAGTAGGAGGGCCCGAAGCACCGAGTGCATGGAGGGCAGATGTGGGGGACACTTTGAACCAGTTTCACAATTTGCCTCAGGCCTTCTGTTTTAGAAATCCTTAAGTCACCGTGTAAACGTGACATGCAGGGATGTGTGCAGGGGCAAAGAGGTGCAAGACAGCAGGCCAGGCACTTTCTTAATCCTACAAGCCAGTGTCGTGATCCACGTCTTACAGCTGAGGGGACTGTGCTCCAGCAACTGGAGTTCACATCGGAGCTTGGGTTGGTCTCTGAGGCTCTTCATCTTCCCCACATCATTGCCAGCAAGACCTGGATTCAACTGACCCTTTGTAACTTCTCCCACCTAATCTGCTTCACTCCCCGGTGCCCCTCCTACTTGCTCTTCATCTTCTCCTGTCCAGGCATGCAGTTTGTTTGCTGGTCTTTGAGCACATGAGCATGCTACTGCCTCAAGGCATTTGCAGGGCAGTTCCCTCTCCTGGATGCTCCTCCTCCAGGAGCTGCAAGGTGCACTCCTTCTCTGTATTCTGATCTTCATTTCACAGTCCTTCTCAGCCAGGATTTTCCTGAACCTCTGACAAAACATCTCACTGCTCCCCATCTCTGCCCCAGAAGCTTCAGAGCCTTCTTCCCACTTCATCTTTTCTCCTTGGCATTTACCACCATCCACCTTACTACCTGTCTTATTCATCTTATTGGTTTGTTGGTCTTTCCTCTCTAGGGTGCCGGCCCCGTGAAGGCAGGCGATTGTTTTGTTTTTGTGGCCTGCTTTCCACTTCTGAATTCCAGTGCTCTGGCACTTAGTAGGCCCCTATGAAAAATCTGATGATGAATGAATGAATGAAAACGTATCAGGCCGGGCGCGGTGGCTCAAGCCTGTAATCCCAGCACTTTGGGAGGCCGAGGCGGGCGGATCACAAGGTCAGGAGATCGAGACCACAGTGAAACCCCGTCTCTACTAAAAAATACAAAAAAATTAGCCGGGCGCGGTGGCGGGCGCCTGTAGTCCCAGCTACTCAGGAGGCTGAGGCAGGAGAATGGCGGGAACCCGGGAGGCGGAGCTTGCAGTGAGCCGAGATCGCGCCACTGCACTCCAGCCTGGGCGACAACGTGAGACTCCGTCTCAAAAAAAAAACGTATCTGACTCACAGTAAGCGAATGTTGGCTAACACATCCCTAAGCCCGAGTTCCTTTTTGCCGGAGCACACCCCCACCTCCTTACACGAAGCGTCCGTCTTGAACTGGTTCTGTCTAACTAAGCTCAAGGATCCTCTCCAGTGCTCTCTGATTATCCACATCTTCCACCCAAGGGAAACACACTATTGCAGCCTGTGGCTGGAAATGTAGCCTACAGGCAGACGCCTCCCTGGGTTTTATGCCTGGGGCAGAGACAGGAATTCACAGGGCCTGCAGAGGGCGCCCAGAGCCCAGCAAATAGCGGAACGCTCACGGAAGCTTCCTAATGCTCTCTGCTTGGCATTTGAGCCAGAAAAAGAGAAGAGGGTGTATTAGTCCGTTCTTACACTGCTAATAAAGACATACCGGGACTGGGTAATTTATAAAGGAAAGAGGGTTAACTGACTCACAGTTCCACGTGGCTGGGGAGGCCTCACAATCATGGTGGAAGGCAGGTGAGGAGCAAAGGCAGGGATGGCAGGCCAGAGAGCTTTGTGCAGGGAAACTCCCATTAAGAAAACTGACAGATCTCATGAGACTTACTCACTACCATGAAAGCAGCATGGGTGAAACCTCCCCCTTGATTCAATTACCTCCCACAACATGTGGGAATTATGGGAGCTACAATTCAAGATGAGATTTTGGTGGGGACACAGCCAAATTGTACCATTTGGGATTTGTTCTTTGGATTCGAGAGAGGAGCAGGGAAGTTAAGAAGTTAGAATCAGCGACGTGCAGCATGATGTCTTAGAATTTTTAGCTAGGATTAGCATGATGAATGTATTTATTCCAGTTCAATCCTCAAACTGTTTACTGAGGGATATTGTGTGCCAGCCATTGGTGTAGGAATGGGACTCCGGGTAGGAATAGCACGCCCCTCTTACCTGATTCTGGCTTTTTATTCAGTTATCAGCTAGAAAGTTGTCTTCTTAGAAAGAGATGCCCAGGTTCTCCTCTGAAAGATGGTATTCAACAGTTACATTTAAAGAGAACTCTGTTGCTGTCAGTAGGGGCAATGATGTAATCCACAGGCGATCTGTGGGAGCCATTTATTCTTTCAATAAACGAATATTTATTGAGAACCTATAATGTCCCAGGCTGTGTTATAAGCACTTGAGATGATCGGTTGCCCAAACAGACAAGATCCTTTCTTTGATGAAGCTTACATTCTAGTGAGGGAGTTCTACATTGACAACAAACAATAAATGAAGAAAGGTGATTGATTTTTGTTATTACTATGTACTCCAGGAAGTTTTCCCAGCTGACCAGAATTGGAATTCTTTTTTCCTCTCTCTTCTCTGTAATATTCTCTATCTGTGTCACAGTCCACACCATGCTGGTCCTAATAATATTATTGATCAACCCCTGTAAATCAAGCTTTCTTCACTTTTCTCATCTATAAAACAGTAGCAATAACTCTGTCTACCCTGTGTATCTTACACGGTTTCAGGGAAACCCAGATCCACATTTCTTAGCCAATCACCTCGGTCCTCTTTGTCCTTTACTTTTCTCTTGGAGGCCTCTGCTAATTTGTCCCCATGGGATTCCCAGAGGGGTGCTAAGTTTGCCTGATCTAGTTGCTCCAAGATCATGGACAGAGTCAGAGAATGAAAAAAGACAGAAATTTTCATAGAAATAAGCAAGTAAGGCAAATTTGTCCCCCGAATCTATCCCTTTTAGGTCTGCAATGCCCTCCGCCCATTAAAAATATTGTATAAAATACTATTTCATTCAAACCTCACAGACAACTCTGTCAACCTCACAAAACAGTTGCCAGCTCAGCATTGTATTAACACTGAAGATGGGTGAGCAACAGTTTTATGCTTGTGTAAACAAGACACATTGTAACCCCTTCCCCTGTCTCCATCCCCACTTGAGGGAACTGGAGTCTCCATCTGCAGAGTTAGAAAACTACTGTGCCTTAGGAGGACGCCCTCCAGACTACCCTGAACATTATTCCCTACTCAGACAAGTCTCCAAAGTCCTCACATGTGTGAAACATTGTTGACATTCTTGCCTTTTGAGCTATTCTGCAAATGTGAATGCTTCTTTCTTACTTTCCCATTATTCCTGTAGAGAAACTGGGACCCAAAGGTAATGCAAGGTGATATAATGTGCAAAGAGCTCTAGGAATACAGAGGCAACAAGCAATGATGCTTAGAAGAGGTGGGGTGGGGTGGGTTATAATGAGGGGGAGATTTGGGTGGATTGTGTACAAAGATCCAGAGTTTTCCAGATGCAGGATAGAGGCAGGAGGAGCAGGCAGAGCAAACAGCCTGTGCAAAGGCACGGGCACAGGTGTGCAGGAATGTGTCTGGGGATTGACGAGGGCTGCCTTATGCTGAGGGAGGAGGGAGGCTTTGGGGTGGGTCCTGGCTGCAGGTGAAATTAAAAGAGCATCATAGACACACTTTTCTGAACTGGAATAGGACGAGTGAATGGATATTATAGGTCGCAAATCCACATGTAACAGAGCGTATGCAATAAAATGCTTAATGTGCAATAAAACTCTAAAGTGCACAGCAAATTGATGCAAAAAGCTTAGGACATGATGGATGGCATCAGCCTGACCATTGCTGGGTCAATGCTGATGGCCATATGGGAGCAGGCTGAATGCCAGCCACTAGAGCAGGGGACCGTCAGGGCACATGGCATAATTCTAAGAACAACTATGATCTAGTGTTGAGTGTTTTTATTGTGTGTACATTTTAAAGTGATATTAGTTATAAAAACCGATATTATTACATGCTAAGAACTCTGCCTAGCACCATGCATGTGACACAGCTTGCTGGCAATGGTTAAAAGCTGACTTAGCACCATAAACCCATCTCTTACCAGTCAAAGGCAGTTGGATATCATAGTCCCCAATGGGATGCCTGGTGCATGCAATTGCTGGCCCAGTGCCTATCAACTAATCAGCCCAGACATGGCTAGATAACCAACAACACTAAGAGATTTGTGCTTTGCTAAAGTGGATCAAAGGTAGCATGCAGGAACTTTAGTTTTAAAGAATGTATTCTACTTCTCCCCCACTGACCCTGATCCCCTAGAGCTTTGATGCCTCACTGGATGGGGCCTCCTGTTGCTAGTAAAATTTATATCAATACTATTCTTGTTTCACTCTCTTAGTCTATTTCTTTAAACACAGGCATCATGCCATATAGTCCTCAAAACCCCATGAAATATGTATGAATATTATTTCCATTTTACTGATGCAGAAACAGAAACTTGGAGAGTAATTTGCCAACAACACACAACTGACAGGGAGACCAAGACACCTGCATTTAATTTCAGGGAGTCTGGGCCCAAAGTCTTTGTTCTTAGAGAAATACCACACTGCTAGCATCAATTCCCCTCTGTTATCTTTTTATTGTTCCTCTTTATTTACTTTTATGTTAAATGAATTAGCTTATTCCAAAGAGAATATTAAAGGCATAGTCATTTGACAGATGGGGTGTAGAGAAATGGCAGGGTCATGGAGGGAAATGACCTGCTACTCACTATTTCCAAAGGTAAAAATAATTAACTAAAGGTTCCTGGAGATCTGGTCCATCCAGCAACACTAATGTCAATTTCTTCTTTCCTTAGAATACAGAGACATTGGTGTTTTCAGAGCTGGTAGTTCCCCTTAAAATCATCAGTTCAATCACTTTATTTTGCCAATGAGAAAACTGAGGCTCAGAAAGGGCACCTCAGTTGCTCCAGGACACACATAGTTCAGTGACCTAACCTACAGGAGACCAGGAGATTTGCCCCCAGCCCCATGCTGGTAGCACTGCTCCCTGCATCCCTTTGCTTATATGTGTGGTATTTATTGACACTTCTAAGCCTGGTGGTTGCACTCTTGCTTCTCCATCAGGAGGCTGAGGGTTGCTTTTGTCCCAAATCTCCTTTCCTCTACCCATCTCATTAAAAACAAAAACAAAAACAAACGATATACTGCCCCCCCCGCCAAAAAACAAAACAAAACAAAACAAAACTTATGTCTGGCTCAGGAACAGAATGACTTTTCCTCAGATTTTAATCAGTAGGCTCTCTAAGTCCTTTTAAAGTGACACCAGTTGTTAGACTAATTCTCATTAAATCCTGGGCTTGTAGGTTGAGAGTAATATTTGCTTTTTGGCTTCATATCATCTTCATTTCCCCCAATAACACATTTTCCAATAAGTGAAATGGAAAAGGCTTTTGGCCATGTTTTCTTTCCCATCCCCTTTTCAACCTTGACCTCACTTCTGCCCACACCACAGGGCCCGTGGTGGCCTCTCTGCCTGCATGGAAGATGGTAATTAAAGATGAGTCAGAGTGACTGGAAATGGATCTTGGGCTCAGAACATCAAGGGAAAATAAAATCTGTCCTTGCATTTATAAAAAAAGCTCATTTCACAGATTTATTGTTTAAAGATATAAATGAAAAAATCACCTCCTATTAAAAAAAATCTTTAATGGCTCCCCATTGCTTTTAGGGAAAATCACTTAAATTTCTTCTGAGATCTGACCACAATCATGATCCAGCCTGGTGTCAGCTCTGTTTCTTTTGTTTACCATTAAATCTCCAGAACCCAACACAGTGTCTGGATCATGAGTTTTATGTGTTGTTATTATTCATTCATTCACTGTCTACTATGAAGCTACTTCGTGCTAGGCGTTGAGGATGGAGAGGGGGCTAAACAACCTTGGAGACTCCCTCAGTCAAGTGTGCACATCGCATCCCAAGAGTGGAGACATCTGGAATGATGAGTAAGGAGCCCAGTGGATTTTATTCCCAGCATAACCACAACTTATCTGGTGAGAATTATTTTAAAAAATAATCAAAATTTCAAACAAACATTTGCACCAAATTAAGTAGGCAAGAAAGACTTTATTCAAGGCCATTGCAATAGAGGAGTGAGGCCAGGACTCAGTCAGAGCTGAACTTTGCTGAAACAAAAGGCAGGAAGGACTTCAAGTGCTGGAGTGCGAAGGAGATCGTGGGCCATCTGTATTTGTCAATTGATTTTACTCAAGAAAAGTAAACATTTTCACCTTATGACAGGAGGGAGTCCAACAACTTGGAGCAATGTACTCACCAAAGTCAGGCTCCCACCTTCTAGCAGAGGCTGGGAGAAAGGGACAGTACTTCTGTGATGATTACGTTGCAAAGAGATGGTTCCCAGGGTCTAGAGATAGACAGTTCTGGGTTGTGAAACTGATAAAAGGCTTGGTACGAGATTTATGTCACAGGGGGTGGGTCAGAGAAATAATGCACAATTATAAGTTTTCTAAAGTAAATGTTCCAAGAAAAGAGAGTCCAAGTGTCCTAGAGGCAGGAAGAAGCCTGTCTAAAGTTTAGTCAAGGTGAGGAAAATGTGAGGACTGTCTTGGAAGTTGTCCTAAGGGCTTACTAAAGTGGAGAAACAGTCATTCAGGAAAATGTACTCTCAGTGAGGACAGGGGAAGCCTGTGACATTTGAGCCCGACACTGCTTCACTGTTCCCATCAAGCTCCATGTTACTTACAGAAGTTCTATCTTGGTGCATAGAGTCAAGGAGATGGGCTGCTTCTCTCCCAGTTTCCGTCTGGGCTGTGGTTTCACTGTGGAAGGGGCAGGCTGCCTTGTGATGTAGACAGTCCATTTCCAACAACCATGTAACCTTGGGAAAAGACTCTAAGCTCCAGGGGAGAATAAGGAGCACCCACCACCATGACTGTAGCCTTGGGAGGTCCTGAGAGCCTTGTTAGGCCATGCCTGACATCTGACCCATGGAAATTGTTAGATAATAAATGTGTGTTGTTTTAAGCCCCTAAAAATGTGATAATTTTGTGGTGCTCTCTGACCTACTACATCACTCCTTCTTTTATGTCCACGTGACAGATCAGGCATCTGCAACTCTAAAAAGGAGCTCACCAATAGCCATATAGCCAACAAGAAGGGCCAGAATGGGGGTGGGTGTGGGAAGAGTGTTCCTTTTCTTCCAATCTGAGGATTTCCTGGTTTTCCAAGCAGTCTCACATCTGCGTGACTTTCTACTGATTCTTGCAAAAACTTGGTGTGGTGGCAAAGTAAGGGCTGCTATTGTGAGTATCAAAGGGTTGACAGTTGAGAGAAGTGAGGCTCCTAGAGGCTTGGGGACTCATCTAAGGCAGCATCTCTAGCTCTAATACGGTTACCTCCACCGTCTTCCCCATCGCAATTCTTTTGTTGGGATTAGGAATGTGGAGTTTGGTTGAGCAGTGAAAAAGCAGTCTTGGAAATCTATACAATTCTGACTTCTGAAGGCAACTGACACCACCACTGGGGATAATAATTGCTCAAACCAATTTTGGATAGGAAGATGATAGGTTTCTACATACGGAAAATTCAAAAAATAACTTCTCCTTAATCTCCTGCATAAATTTCATCAACATCTCCTTTGTCACTGAGAAGAGTCTAAAGAAGAAAAAGAAAAAGAAAAAGGAAAAAACCCACAATGTTGTGTGTATTTAATTTAGATTTTATGAGCTTCTGATTTGCCCTGCTTTAAGTCAGAAGAGCTAGGAGGAGCTCTGCTGTTCTTGCCAGCACATTTGGTAAAATGAATTTTAAAAGACATAACAGGTCTTGTACCTAATTGAATGAGTGCATTTGAAGAGTTTGAGCTGATGAGCCTATGCAAGAAGACAGACCTGGGGCGAATCCTAACTCTCTCTCTGAGTGGTAGAGTGAGCAAGTGGCTTAACCATTACTGAGCCCTGTTAGAAAATGAGGGAAATAATAACTACCACATAGTTGGGTGGAGGTTTATGTGAGACGTTATTCGGTAAATATTTGTTTAGCTGAACTATATGTATTTAGCACAACTTAATACAAAACATATTTCTTATCAATATTAATTATGCTTTTTATATGTTCTTCTGCCCAGAATACATTTATCTGTTTATAAAATCAGAATTTTTTATTCTTTCTTCCTCAAAATCGCTCCTACTCCAGTGTTCACTGTTCCAGTCAATGAACCAACGCAGATCTAGATGCTCAAGCCCAAAGCCCAGAAAACCTTTCCTACCTCTCTCTGCTCACTGGTCCACAGTCATTGCTTTATTAAGTCCTCTGACACCTCCATCACAACAAATCCCAAATTCAGCAACTCCTCACCATCTTCATGGGTCTATCCTAGTTCAAACCACCATCATTGTTGGTTTGACTCAATGCAAGAGTCTCTCAATGATTCTCTCCACCTTCCTGCTTGACCTATTCACTCATTCTCCCGAAGCAGTCATATATATCAACTCCCTCTTTAAAACTCCCAATGAGGCGAGGTGCAGTGGCTCACGCCTGTAATCCCAGCACCTTGGGAGGCTGAGGTGGGCGGATCACGAGGTCAGGACATCAAGACCATCCTGGTTAACACGGTGAAACTCCATCTCTACTAAAAATACAAAAAATTAGCCGGGCATTGTGGCGCATGCCTATCATCCCAGCTACTCAGGAGGCTGAGGCAGGAGAATAGTTTGAACCTGGGAGGCAGAGGTTGTCGTGAGCCGAGATTGTGCCATTGCACTCCAGCCTGGTGACAGAGCGAGACTCCGTCTCAAAAAAACAAAAACAAAAACAAAAAAACAAAAACAAAAACAAAAAAACCCCAACCCCCAATGACTTTATATTTTAGTTGGAATAAAGTTCCTTATCCTGGCTTTTTGGATCATATTTGGCCTGGTCCTTGTGCACTGCTGTGACCTCTTCTGACCCTTCCTGGCTTTCCTCTCCGCTACACAGAACACACCCACACCATTCCCACCCCAGAGCCTTTGCCTGGAACACGAGAATGATTTTAGGGCAGGCTCCTCTGACCACCCACCCTAAAGTTATTCTCTGTGCCCCTGGGATTATTCTCTGTCTAGCACTAATAATCACATGAATGTTGTGGTTTATTTTTTAATCACTGTCCTTCTCTTCCAACTAGAATGTAAATTTTATCAAAGCCAGCATCTTATCTGTTTTGTTCATCTCTATCCAAGGCATTTAAAAAGGTACACAGCATTGCATAGACATAGAATAAATACATATTTATAGAATAACTTGTCTGCCCTCAAAAGTGGAGCCAGACTATTTTTTTTTCTTTTTTTTTTCTTTTTTTTTTTTGAGATGGAGTCTCGCTCTCTTACCAGGCTGGAGTGCAGTAGTGCGATGATCTTGGCTCACTGCAAGCTCTGCCTCCCAGGTTCAAGCGATTCTCCTGCCTCAGTCTCCTGAGTAGCTGGGACTACAGGTGTATGCCACCATGCCTAGCTAATTTTTGTATTTTTAGTAGAGACGGGTTTTCATCACGTTGGCCAGGATGGTCTTGATCTCTTGACCTCGTGATCTGCCTGCCTCGGCCTCCCAAAGTGCTGGGATTACAGGCGTGAGCCACTGAGCCCGGCCTGAAGCCAGACTTTAACATTGCTACAACACACTCTAAGATGCTCCAAGGTGTGCCTGAGCCACCTCTTTATGTTCTCATTTAATGTGGTGTCTGAACAAGGTTAATCTCTGAGATTTGTATTAAAAATATATGTGTCTCTGCAATTATACTTTTCTCCACTAGAGGAAAGCCTATGGCTTTTTAAAATTTGTCCTTTAAAGGGCTTTGCACAATGCCCCAAACAGTGCAGGCCAGCTATTTGAGCTGGATAAGATATAATGCACAAGGGTCTCTAAACATCCATGAAATAAATTGTTTTATATCATTTGGCCCCTTGCCTGCAGAAGTCAGAAATTAAAACAAAGCTATTCAAAGCAAAAAACAAATAAAAAAACTTAATGTTCTCTATTGAATAATGTTTCTTCTTGAAAAATGCGATCACAGCAATAAAATGTTCAAGCCAAATGAGCACATTATTTGTGTACACATTTTGCATTAATAGCAAATCAGTCACTCCAAGCCCCTATTGAATAAACGTTAACAAATATTTAAAGACTGTCAGTTTGAATAGCACCAAATAATTGCCCTCTTTAGTGCATCTCCTTTTCTGCACCCAGCTGACTCCTCCTTTCCGTCCCTAGGTGGGGCCACGAGGCCCTGACCTCCCATTGCCCTCCTGGAAAGACCAAGTCTATTGCTACTTTCCAGGACTAACCCTATCCTGCAGCAAGAGCTATGTAACCAGCTGGCCTACCTTTAATACAGTGGTTCCCAAACTCGCTGGAAGATAAGAATCACTGGGTGAGATTATTAAAAACACGTGCTCCTGGCCTTTGTAAACATCCAACATAAGATCATAGCTTTATCTCCTTCACCAAGCAACTGAGTTCAATGAAAACCATCCTTTCTTCTAACCAAGTAATTCTCAAACCTGACTGTACGTTAAAATCATCATGAGGGAGCTGGTAAAAACCCTGATGGCTCCTCCTCAGCCCAAATCAATTCAATCAGAATGTCCCATGTACCATATGTTTTCAAATGTCCACCCACCTGTGCAGCAGGGTTGGCAATCACCGTGTCTGACCCTGATGTGATACTTCAAGCCTGATAGCTGTTTTCAATCATTCACTTATTCATACTTTCATTTATTCACTCATTCATAACTTCATATGCAGATACTATTAAAAATGTATCTGTGAGACCTCAGACATGTGACTTACCCCCTCTAAGTTTCAGTTGCCTCATGTAGACTTTGGGGACAAAGACACTCACCTACATTGCTAAATTGTTGTGAGAGTTTGTTGAGATAAAATATGAAAAGCAGTTTGTGAATAATAAGTGCTCAATAAATGATGGCTATGAAATTATTCATTTATTCTACAAAACATATGTGGAGCACCCTCTAGGTGCCAGGCTCTCTGTTCAGCTCTGTGCTTATTGCAAACCTAAAATTCTCAAACAATACGTTCCATGGTCGTCAGCATCCTCAAATTTGTAAATATCAAGACAGATGACCATGTCTCCCAGAAAATGTCATACACTACAACTGAGAAGAGTGACCCATTCCAACCATCCGATGATACTCTTAACTAGGAGAAGCACTCTCAGAAAAATATGGGTGGTTTCAGATTCTGCCTGGAAAAGTACCTTTCTCTCTTCTGTTTCATGGACATGTCTTTGTCACCTCCTGACTTCCTTGCAGATATCTTCCCTTAGAGAATGAAGAGTGGGCGATGGCCCCACATCACCAGTTGGCCACATTCTGGAATTTTTCTTCGGCAATTTCTCTCAAGATTCTTCTGTGTCTGAAATGTTTACTTGAACAGTTTCACAATCAGTATTTGTGGATTTAGTCAACAAGGGAACTTAGCCTCAGTCAAATCTGTTTCTCCCTGTAGTTAACAGTTTTCTCTCCTAACTCTCTTGAGCTCTTCTTTTTTTTTTTTTTTTTGAGTTTCACCAGTACTAAATTTTGTCGTTCTTACCCCAGCCATAAATAAACAGGCTGGAGGCAATCGGGTGGGGCAACACTTCTCACTCTGCTTCCGTGTTCTGTTCCCCTAAGTTCTGAGGGATGAGCGTGTGGACTACTCCCAGCAGGCTCGCAGGAGGAGCATGGATTTACCAGCGGTCTGTACCGACAGACACTGGGCTAATTCACTGCCCTCATTTGTCTGTTCCTTTACTCAGCTCCTTCTACCTTGACTTCCAGACAATCTGGCCCTACACGGATTTTGACTTCTATTTTTGTCAAGTGTGGAGAGGCAGGTGACTGGCCACTTGGCCCTTCTCCACTGGACCTCTGAGTGTCTGCCTCAATGCTGAAAACACCAATTCCTCCCCAGGTGTCTCTTGGGAAATGCTGTCTAGGAAAAGTGAAGAACTCATGCTGGCTGCTTCTACTTAGACCTGATGTCTTTCTTAACACACGTTCTCTATTTCTCTTACTTTTTACAAATCTATACATTATGGTATTCTTGAGAATATGCCTATTCTCAAGAACTCCAAACTGTGCCCACAATAGTCAGCAGTTGATTGGCCCTGCGGGGGTTCCTTGTGTGCTCCCTGGGCATCCTGCAGACACATGGAGAGGGGGATGCTACCTGGTAGGGATGCGTTCACTATTAGCTACAGTGACTCTCCCACCCTCCAGGCACCGTGTTTGTTCCAAGGCAAGAATTTAGTTATCCCCTCATTCATTCATTCATTCACCCATTAAAAAAAATCTTTACCGAGAATCTCTTCAGTGACACGTACTGTGACAGGTACAGGAGATAGTAAATCAGGCAGGAGCACTGCCTTAAAGGAACTTGGAGTCATATAGAGAAGATAAATATGGGATAAGATAAATTGCAGTGCAGTGCGATGAAAACAAAGTAGAAGGATGTCAAAGATGAAAAATGGTGCGGTAGGAGAGGTAGGACAGGCTGTCTGGGGCAAGGAGGAACATCTCAAAGAGGTGATGCTCCAGTGTTGAATGCTTTATTAGGTCTCAACACGGAGAAAATAAAACATTCCAAGAAAAGAAGTTGTCTTTGCAAGCACTGCCCTTAGTGTTCATTCACTCACTCATTCAACAGTTATTTATTGAACAGCAGGAATGAACAAAACAGAAAAGAATAATTTCCTGTTCTCATGGAATATACATACTCATAACGTTTCAGATGTTATAACTAGATTGAAATGATTGAAGAACAACATATGAGAAGGCAAAGGTATTAGATGGAGCTGACACCTCGAGAGAGGGATCACAGAAGGGTTTGAGTGACAGCTTTGGCATTTTGGCGCCATTTTGTATAACAGGATTCTTCAACCTTGATATTACAGAGAGACTTGGCTGGATAATTCTTCCTTTCTTCCTTGTGGGAGCTGCCTGTGCACTGTAGAGTATTTAGCAGCATTTCTGGCTTCTACCCACTAGATGTCAGTAGCAACCTCTCCCCAATTTGTGACAACCAAAAACATCTCCAGACATTACCAGATGTAACCTGGGGGACAAAATTGCTCCCATAGAGAAACACTGCTGTAGAGTAGACCAATGAGAAATTTTAACAAGTGAAGAAACAACAGTATGTTGATCCTCCTTGTTCTGGGCCTCAGAACAGAGAACATCATTCCTCATTGCCTTTCGGATGGAGTTTCATGGGTGAAGCAGAATTTGTAAGAAACAAATGAAAAGCAGAAATACTTTGCAGGTGCATTTATGGGCCTTTAGAGGCCTATCCTTCATCAGGATGCTTTCTAAGGAGTTGAAAAATTACAGCAATCTCTTATAACTGTGGCTTTATCTTCACGAAACGACAAAATATAGCCTCAGTCTTAAGGGATAAAACGTAGATGTATAATGTAGTACAAAATTATCCATGACTTTCAAGTTCTTTTAATGATATGATTCGTGATGGTTAGGACTTTAGCCTTGGGGTTTCATTCCTCTCTGATGTCAGTGAATGCCAATCAGCTTAATTGTTCCATTTAGCATCCTATTACTTTCCACTGGGAGCCTACATAGTGCTTATCTCCTTAATTAACTGGGAAGATGAATCTTGTTTGAAAATAGGGTAACTCAGGTACACCCAAGTCTTCCATTACCACCAAAACTTTAGCAATACCAGCTTAGAACTCCTTCCTGAGAAAGAAAGCTATGTGGCCGACTTCCCACTCGACCTTATACCTTGGAGGGCTCCAAAGCATCTTCAATTCAGCACATGCCAAGCTCTCTTCCTGCTCTTCCATCTTTCTGATTTACCTCCTCTAGCTCTCCCAGTCTCAGTAAATGATACCATTATCCATCCAGATTCTGAAGCTGAAGAGCCTCAGAATCACTCTTGACAACCCCCTTTTCATTTTCCATGACCCCTCTCTCACAAGGACTGCTATTGCCTCCTTAACATCCCTCGAATCAATGACCACATCTCCTCACATCCTTTGGCTGCCCACTGTGTTCTCAGTACCTAGCCTGGTGTTTGGCATGAGGTAAGTCTTAGCAAATATTCAATGAATCAGTGAATGAAAGACCAGACTCATCTCTCTCTGCCAACGGCACCACACATTGGTTATGTCTTTAAGTTGAAAAGAGATAGAAAAACAGGTGAATGGGATTCAGGATCTCCAATTTTCAATCAACACTCAATCAGCCACCAGTGTTTCTGAAGATGTATATGCCAAGTGGATGTGCCTGATTGTTCCAGCCTTGGCTACTTTCCCACATGCTTTTAAGAACCATCTAATCATGTTGCACTGGCTGGTGTGGGTGTGTACCAGGTGGACTCCACTGTAGCTCTGGCCTATGATCTGGATGAAAATCACAATTTTTCACAGGCTTTAGCTGTGCCCCAGGACTCCCATATCATCCAGTCATGTAGGAAAAACAAGTGAGATAATCTAATCAAAGAGATAAGAGGTTGTCATGCCATGACTATGCCAAATGTCATGCCCAGTGTCAGGTTCCAGGCCATGCTGAGTTCCGAAGAGGGTGGGTGGATGGGTGGCAGATAGCTAAAAGAACACTCAGGTTGTGTGTCGGTGGGGGCCTGTATGCAGTGTAGGCAGGTGAAAGATGGTTTTATTTAGCTGCTCTCTCATCAGCAGCTCTCTCACACAGTGTTTCTGTCTTAGCTGTCTGCTCCCTTCTCAGCAGCCGGCTCTGCAGCTCCTGCAGCTCCCATACACAGCTGCATGGCCAGCTCTCCCTACAGGGTCAGCAGTTTAACTCTTTCTCTCTCCAAGTATGAGCCACTGTGCCTGAGCCATGTCATGTCATGCCATGCCATATATACTGCGTCAACAGGGCAGTTATACCTTTTTCAAACAATAGTGGCTCTGAGCCACATATGAGATTATACAAACAGGTTATACACCAAGTGGAGATATGTGCCTGCACTCCAAACTCACTGATTTACTTTAGCCTATTCTTTAGCCTATTCTTTACTTTACTTTAGCTTATTCTTGACCAAAGCACATCCACGTGCCTTACAGAGTTTGAGTAGTAATCTGAATCCCAAAAGGTTAGGACCATAGAAATAGCATTTGAGGATGAAGTGCATGTTCCCTCGACTCCCAGAGATGCAAGAACCACTGAGAAAGGGGCAGTGCTGACCCTGCATACCCCACCCATGCCCTTTGGTAGGGCATGTACTGGGTGGGGGTAAAAAGTTTTGGATGATCATAGAAGTTTATCAGGGCAGGGTCAGGGAAGGACAGGTGTGCCCAGTAATAATCCATGACTTCCCTTAGGCATGTTATCATGCTCTGCCTATGGCTAGGATCACCCGGATCCGCAAACTGACTATTCCCTGATAAAGCCCAAGATTTTATCTGTCTCCTACCCCAACACAACAAAAGCCCCATTTGCAAGTGACTTTGCTCCCAGTAACATCACTGAGGAATCACATCCTTGTTCCTTGATAAGATGTGGCTGTGCCCCCACCCAAATCTCATCTTGAATTGTAATCTCCATAATCCCCGCACATCATGGGAGACACCTGGTGGAATTGAATAATGGGAGGATTTCCCACATTGTTCTCGTGATAGCGAGTGAGTTTTCATGAGATCTGATGGTTTTATAAGCGTCTGGCATTTCCCCTGCTGGCACTCGTCCTTTCTCTTGCCTCCCTGTGGAGAGGTGTCTTCCACCATGATTGTAAGTTACCTGAGGCCTCCCCAGCAATGTGGAACTGTGAGTCCGTTAAACCTCTTTCTTTTATAAATTACCTAGTCTTGGGTATTTCTTCATAGCAGTGTGAGAATGGACTAACACATTCCTTATTGAAGTTTCTACTTCTGGAGCTTTGGTTTGTATGGTGTGTAGTGGTGAGAGCAGTTTAAATATCTCCATTGGTTATTGGAGTTTACACCAACATCTCTTCTTCTGACCCCTTTAACTCCTAGACCTAGGATAAGCTGCAAAGAGAGAAAACTGAGTGTTGGTAATATACAATTAAATCAAACAGAATCCAATTCCAAAAAGCCAACAGTTCTGAGCACAGCCTCTGTGCAGGAGGAGCACTGAGACAGTCACTGAAGTTGGCATCAAGATGAGCAGATGATATGATGTTGTGCCCCCTTCTCTGGGAACTCAATGCTCATTACTGAGAACCATGCACAGGGAACCACCCTGGTAATGGGGAGGCCACAAGAGGTTTCTGGCTAAGTCACAGATGACAGTTTAGGACAGGATTTCTCAACCTCAGCACTACTGGCGTTTCGGACTGGATTATTTTTTGCTGTGGGAGTCTGTCCTGCACATTACAGGATGTCTAGCAGTGTTACTGACTTCTACCCACAAGTTGACCTGTCCCAATTGTGACAACCAGAAACGTCTTTAAATATGCTAAATGTCTTAATCCATCTTGGATTGAGAACCACTGGGCTCAGATGAGGTTAATTCTAGCTGAGATAAAAAATATCGATTTGGACTTGACTTAGAAAACAGTGATTTATTTCTACAGGCACATCATGAAGAGAAGAGCACCTCTGGGAGGGGACATTTGTTGAGCAAAGGCCTGGAGGACAGGGACTGGAGAGTTTGTGCTGGGAAAGTGCCTGGTATGATTTGAAGGGATGGTGCTTTGGTTGAGGAATCCTTGGGTCCGAACGTGAAGAGGTAGAAACACAACGTTCATGACTCTGGATTTCATTCAATACCACAACTGGACAGATACAATTTTTGTTTTCCAATTTTCCCAGGAAAGTAATCCAAGTTATGCAGAGGTTAACCTATCCCAAGGTTAGGTCCTATCCCAAGGCAATGTAGGCAATTGTGGGCTTCTCCTGCATCTCCTCTGTCCGGGAATAAAATGATTGCCTTTGAGGGGAGCATCTGAGGTTTTGGATCACCTGGTTGTCTACTCAGGTTACTGAAAAGTGAGGGGACCCCAAAAAAAGCTAAATAATATATGATGTGACAAAATGGCAAAGGTCTCCTATGTTTTTCACGCATACATAAATTGGAGAAAAAGGACATTTTCCCAATGTCCTGTGGTGCCATCTTGGCTCACTGCAACCTCTGCCTCCTGGGTTCAAGCGATTCTCCTGCCTCAGCTTCCTGAGTATCTGGGACTACAGGCACATGCCACCACGCTTGGCTAATTTTTTTTTTTTTTTTTGTAGTTTTAGTAGAGACGAGGTTTCACTGTATTAGCCAGGATGGTCTCTATCTTCTGACCTGGTGATCCGCGCACCTCGGCCTTCCAAAGTGTTGGGATTACAGGCGTGAGTCACTGCGCCTGACTGGGAAAAAGGACTTTGATGGAATGGGAAAGAGTCCCAAAACCCTCGCTGGCATCCCCCAGCTGCTGTGGAACAGACACTTAGAGGTAGAAAAAGGTTGGGAGGGAAAAGGCAGACTCCTTTTCACAAAGCTTATTTTACCAAATGTCTCCATAGGCTGTACATGCTGCTGACTGTCTAATGAGGCACAGATTGAAAATGGCTAAAGACTCTTGTAGTGAAACCAGGGTGATGATGCCCAGAGGCACTCTGAGGAAATTCCTCTAATTGCAATTTTAGTTATCATCAACATGGTCCCATACTTCAGGGATGACTGCCAGAGAGCTGTTCTTACTTTCTCTCTCCAATCTCCAGGTCTTTTAGAAAAACAGGAAACCTGGAGCCATCACCAACTTTAAGACCAAGGATAGGCCTGCTTTTCTTTGGAATTTTAGCATCACACCATTTTAGAGGCAATAATGTGTGGCAGGCTTTGGATAAAATGATTCCCGCATGCACTTTGCTAATATTACTAATATAATAATCACTATTAACATTGATTGCTTACTACATGCCAGATATTGTCATAAATATTTAATATGCATTAATAATCCTATTTAACATTTGGGGGTGTATTTAGTGTCAGACACTATGATACATACTATATACCTTAAATTAACTAAATTTTTAAAATAATTCTGTGGGATGAATATTATTGTCAGACTCTAGGTACAGGTAAAATACAGGCTTGGAGATGTTAAATGACTTGCTCAAAGTCACAGCTATCTTTAAAAATTCAATTTTTGTTTAAATCTTGTGCTGTTAATCCCTGAAAGCTGCTTGAGAGTGACCAAGTGCTTTGAAGCAGCAGTGTCTGACACTTAACAAATGCACAAGCCATAGGCTCAATGAAGTTTTACGATTTTTTTTTTTTTTGTAAAAAACTTTTTACAACTTTGACACAAATACACTAAACCTAGATTGAAAAATAGAACAGAAACTCCTGTCTCTTCCTATCACTATAAACTCCTGAGGTAATTGCGGTCCTAATGCCTGTTACCATTGTCTGATTTTACACTTCACCTTATTACTCCTTCTTTGTTTGGATTCCTTCTCTCAACATCATTTTTGTGAAATTCATCCCTATTGTGTATTGTGGAAAACCAATCATTCTTATCACATTCCACTGCATGAATATATGACCATTTTACTTATCTATCTTTAGACTTACATTCTGGTTGTTTCCACGTTTGAGTGTTAGGAGCAGTGTTGCTATGAACACTTTTGTACATGACTTTTGGTGCACTTATGTGTACATTTCTGTAGGTATATACTAGGCATGAAATGATTGAGTAAAGGGTATGTGTATTTTCACCTTTGGTAGACACTGCCAACAGTTTTTTGAAGTGGTTGTACCGATTTACACCACTTGTTTTAGCATATGAAGGTTCGAGTTACGCCATTACTTTACAATAGTTGACATTGTCAGTCTTTTAAAATTGTAGATATTCTAGCAATTAGGTAATGATATCTCATTATGGTTTAAATTTGAATTTCTCTGATCACTAAACAAATTGAATATATTTTCCTGCATTCATGGATCACTTTAATATTCTTTTATATTTTTCATGTTTTAAAATTGTGTTTACATATTTCTCATTGATTTGAGGAATCAATGAGATTCCTCATGAGATTCTTACATGTCATCTTTGTAGATTTTATACTTGTTCTAGGATTTGTATTATCCTAATGACGTTTTTTGATAAAGTTCAATTTATCAAACATATTTTATTGTTGTAGCTTATTGTGTTCTATTTGAAAAATCTTTATCCTATTCCAATGCTGTGAAGGTATTCTACTGTTTTCTTCTAAACTTATGCATTTCACTTTCACAGTAAACTTCTAAGTTTATCCTAAATTAATTTATTTCAGTCCTAAGGTAGAAATAAAAATTCTTTTTTCCACTTAATATCTTCTGACAGAATTATTTATTTAAAAATTCATTTTCCCTCTTCTTTCTTAGTGTATCTTTTACATGAATCAAATCATCATAAATGTGGATGTCTGTTTTTGAACTCTGTTTTGTTCTATAGTTTATACTCGCACAAATAACACAATATTATAATCACTGTGACTTTATAATGTCTTACTCTCTGCTAATAAGTCATCCAACCTTGTTTCTGTTTATGTGTAGCTCTTACTGTTCCTTTGCATGCTCGTACATATTTTAGAATTAGCTTATTCATTTTCATTGAAAACAAAACCAAAAATATCAGGAGATGATTAGGATCACCCTAAATCTGTTGTCCAAATTAGGTAAAATTGGCATATTTATAATAATGATTCTTCTAGTCCATTAACAGAATATATTTCCTCCTTTACTTGTTTTATTTAATTCTTCTCCTTTGTGTTTTGTAGCATTGTGAAAGATGTCTTGTATGCCATTTATTGGATTTATTACTATTTGACATTTTAGTGCGATTTTAAATGGCATTTTAAAATGCATTATTGATATAATTTTGATGGAATATAGAAATACAATTGAGTTTTTTATATTAATCTGCCTTCAGCAACTTGTTAAATTCATTTATTAATTTTAAAGGGTAGCTGTCAACATCCTTGTTTTTATTTTTGTAATTACATAATCTGCAAATAGCAACACTTTGTTTCTTCCTTTTCAATTCATAGATTTCCCATTTTAATACTTTTTTTTGCATGGGATACACAATATTTTGTAGATAATATTTATAAAGAAAGGTTGTTTTTATTGACTATAAATTTGTTTCTATTCAAATGGTGTTGACATTTATAAAATGATTTTTCTCCATCTACTGTGATAATCATATAATTTGTACTTACTGTGTTAATATTATAAATTATATTAATTTTCAATTGCTAAGAGTTTCCTGAAATAAGCTTAACAAGATTGAAAAATAGTATATCCTCATTTTACTATGTGTCAATTAGATATCAATTTTACATTAATAACTCATTGAAGATTTTTGGATTCATGTTTATAAGAGAAATTGGCTAAGACTTTTTTTTTTTTTTTTTTTTTTTTTTTGTTATTTTCCTTTCAAGCTTCCATATCAAAGTTTTGCTAGGGCCTCATAATGCAAGTTGAGAATTTTTCTTTTTTTCTCATTATCTGGGAAAAGAAAAGAAAACATTGCATCACATTAATGTTGTTTTTTTTTTTTCTACAAATACTTCTAAGAGAGCAAGGGTCAAGCCATTTATTCCTGAAGATCTTTTCCTGTGCATTTTTCAAGTATTTAATGTATATGATTATTCAGATTTTTGTTTCAGTTTCAGGAAAGATGTGTTTTTATAGCAATTCATCTATTTTATCAGAATTTTAAAATGTTTGACTTATATATGTTAATATGTTATTCATATTTTGTGTATTTTAATTTCTATAGGATCTGGAATGCTGTGTCCTTTTATCATCCTTTGTATTCTCTTAAATGTTCTCTGTTTCTTACTTCGAAGGTATAACTTTGTTCATGAAGTTTCTTATTATAGTGCTCATCTATAGAGATGTTACCTCTTTTATTCCTGATATTTGCAACTTATGTATTCTTTATTTTATTCTTATTTACTCTGGCTAATGATTTAGCATTTTATCGAGCTTTTCAAAGAACTACCTTTTTTCCCATTGTTTTTCAATGTTTCTTTTTGCAATTTTATTGATTTCTGCCCTTCATTATTTTATTTCTCTACTTAATTATTCTTTCAGTTTTTTAGAGTAGAAGCCTAGATCACTGATTTGAGAATGATCTTCTTTTCTAATATAAAAACTTAATGCTGTAAATGTCTGTTTGAACATTGCTTTAGCTGCATCCTACATGTTTTACTGTCATATTTTAGTTGCAACTTTAAACATTTTTAATTGTCCTTCTCGCTTTTTATTTGATCCCTGAATTATTTATAAGTGTGTTGTTAAGTTTTCAAATTTTTCCGTTTTTAAAAAATTTTAAATTTTCATGGGTACTGATTTGATTTGGCTCTGTATCCCCACCAAAATCTTATCTGGAATTGTAATCCTTACAAGTCTCGGGAGGGGCCTGGTGGAAGGTGATCTAAACTGGGGGGGTGCTTGTCATTTGTCCCTTGCTGTTGTTGTGATAGTGAGTTCTCATGAGATCTGGTTGTTTGAAAGTGTGTGGCACTTCTCCCTCGCCTCACCTCTCCCACCGACCCCTGTCTCTGCCCTGCTCCACCATGGCAAGACCTGCTTTCTTCCCTTTTCCTTCGTCATGATTGTAAGTTTCCTGAGGCCTCTTAATCATGCTTTCTGTTAAGCCTGAAGACCTGTGAGTCAATTAAACCTCTTTTTTTCATAAATCACCCAGTCTCAGGTAGTTCTTTAAGACAGTATGAAAACGGACTACTACAGCAAATTGGTACCATGAGAGTGGGGCACTGCTATAAAGATACCCAAAAATATGGAAGTGATTTTGGAACTCAGTAACAAGTAGAGATTGGAACAGTTTGGAGGGCTCAGAAGATAGAAAGATATGGGAAAGTTTGAAACTTCCTAGAGACTTGTAACATGGTTTTGACTAAAATGCTGATAGTGATATGGACCCTGAAGTCCAGGCTGAGGTGGTCTCAGATGGCGATGAGAAACTTATTGGGAACTGGAACGAAGATCACTCTTGCTATGCTTTAGCAAAGAGACTGGTGGCATTGTGTCCCTGATCTAGGGAATCTGTGGAACTTTGAACTTGAGAGAGATAATTTAGGGTATCTGGCAGAAATTTGTAAGCAGCAAAGCATTCAAGATGTGACCTGGCTTTTGCTGAAATTGCACAGTCCTCTGCATTCACAAAAAGATTATTTGAAACTGGAACTTTTGTGTAAAAGGAAAGCAGAGCATAAAAGTTTGGAAAATTTCCAGTCTGACCATGTGGTAGAAAAGAAAAGCCCATTTTCTGGGGAGAAATTCAAACCAGTTGCAAAAATTTGCATAAGTAATGAGGAGCTGAATGTTCATAGCCAAGATAATGGGGAAAATGACTCTAGGACATGTCACAGACCTTCCTGGCAGCACCTCCCATCAGAGGCCCAGAGGCCTAGGAGGGAAAAATGGTTCTGGGGGCCAGGTCCAAAGTCCAGCCGCTCTGTGCGGCCTCAGGACATGATGCCCTGCAGCCCAACCACTTCAGCTGTGGCTAAAGGGGCCAGGATGCAGCCCAGGCCATGGCTTCCTAGGATGGAAGCCCCAAGCTTTGGCAGTCTTCCACATGGTGTTGAGCCTGTGGGTACATAGACGTTAAGATTTGAGGTTTGAGAACCTCTGCCTAGATTTCAGAGGATGTATAGAAACATCCGGATGTCCAGGCAGATGTCTGCTGCAGGGGTGACACCCTCATGGAGAACCTCTGCTAAGGCAGTATGAAAGGCAAATGTGGGGTTGGAGCTGCCAACCATATCCCCACTGTGGCATTGCCTAGTGGAACTGTGAGAAGAGGGCTACTGTCCTCAAGAACCCAGAATGGTAGATCCACCAACAGCTTGCACTGTGCACCTGGAAAAGCTGCAGGCACTCAATGCCAGCTGTGAAAGCAGCTGCAGGGGCTGCACCCTGCAGAGCTAAAGGGGTGGAGCTGCTCAAGGCCTTGGGAGCCCATCCTGTGAATCAGTGTGCCCTGAATGTGAAACATGTAGTTAGAGGAGATTATTCTGGAGCTTTAAAATTTAATGATTGCCATGCTGGGTTTCAGCCTTGTGTGGGGCTTGTAGCCCCTTTGTTCTGGCCAATTTCTCTGCATCAGATTTGTTTTATTTAAAGTTTGCAATGTGTATCTTATCTCATGCTTTACTTGTAATACACATCATTATGTTTAAGGTATTATTTTTTGTTTTTGTTTGTGTCTATGTATGTTTGAGATGATATGTAGTTTGGCTTTGTTGCTATCTAAACTGAAAATATCTGCCTTTTAATTGATATATTTAGAGCATTTACATTTAATATAATTATGGGTATATTTGATTTTAAATATACCATCTTGCTAGTTGTTGTTTTGTATTTGCTTCATCTGCTTTTTGGTTTTTTTCATTTTTCTGTTTTTTAATTAATCAGATATATTTATAACTTTATTTTATCTCCATTATTGGCACATTCTATCTATCTACCTACCTATCTATCTACCTACCTACCTACCTACCTGCCTACCTACCTAACCTGTCTTTGATTTTTAATGGTTATCCTACAGTTTTAAAATACCTTTTTAATTCATTATGGCCTACCTTTAAAAGATCCAGGAATCTGACTACTGTGTATATATCTAAAATAAAGTAAACCATTATTTAGAAAGAAATTTGAATTCTTAATGTTTGTTTTCTACAGCACTATTCACAGTAGCCAAAATATGGTTTCAGACTAAGTGCCATCAACAGATGAATGGATAAAGAAAATATGGGCCGGGCGCAGTGGCTCATGCCTGTAATCCTAGCACTTTGGGAGGCTGAGGTGGGCGGATCACAAGGTCAGGAGATCGAGACCACAGTGAAACCCCGTCTCTACTAAAAATACAAAAAATTAGCCGGGCGTGGTGGCGGGTGCCTGTAGTCCCAGCTACTCGGGAGGCTGAGGCAGGAGAATGGCGTGAACCCGGGAGGCGGAGCTTGCAGTGAGCCGAGATCACACCCCTGCACTCCAGCCTGGGTGACAGAGCGAGACTCCGTCTCAAAAAAAAAAAAAAAAAAATTTGGTACATATGCACAGTGGAATATTATTAAGCCATAAAGTAAATGAAATCCTGTCATTTGCAGTAATATGGATGGAACTGTAGGTCATTATGTTAAATGAAATAAGCCAGACACAGAAAGACAAATATTACATATTCTGACTACCTGGGGGAGCTAAAAATGTAGATCTCAAAAAGAGAATAGATTGGTGGTTACCAGAAGCTCAAAAGGGTGGGAATGGGGAGCAGGGGAGTGAAGAGAAGTTAACTAATGGATATAAAAATGAAGTTAGATAAGAGAAAAAAGACTTAGTGTTCAATAGATTGGTAGAGTGATCACAGTTAACAATAATCTGTTTTATATTTCAAAATAGTTAGGAGCAAATAATCTGAATGTTTCCAGCATAAAGAAAAGAAAAATGCTTAAGGTGATGGATATCTCAATTACTCCAATTTGATCACATTATGTGAATATATCAAAATATCACATGTGCCTAGAAAATATATACATCTGTTATATATCAATAAAAATAATATAGGCCGGGCGTGGTGGCTCAAGCCTGTAATCCCAGCACTTTGGGAGGCCGAGGCGGGCGGATCACAAGGTCAGGAGATCGAGACCACAGTGAAACCCCGTCTCTACTAAAAATACAAAAAATTAGCCGGGCGCGGTGGCGGGCGCCTGTAGTCCCAGCTACTCAGGAGGCTGAGGCAGGAGAATGGCGGGAACCCGGGAGGCGGAGCTTGCAGTGAGCCGAGATCGCGCCACTGCACTCCAGCCTGGGAAACAGCGTGAGACTCCGTCTCAAAAAAAAAAAAAAAAAATAATAATAATAATAATAATAATAATAATAATAATAATATAAAATTTCATGTAAAATGTTGAAAGCTTATAGTCTTATAAGAATATAATTTCAATCACCTCTGTCTTTTGTTCTATTTTTGCAATACATTTCTCTTTACATATGTTCTAAAGCTATAATCCATGTGTACTATTTTTGCTTTCAATAATTATCCTTTAGAATCTTTTTAAAGGAGAGATGCTTTTATATTTATCTTCTTTCCAGGTCATTAATTTCTTTATGTAAATCTAATTTTAGTCTTGTATTGTATTGTTTATGCTTGAATATCTTTTTAAAAGATTCTTTGTAACATAATTCTGCTAGTTTTAAGTTTTGTGAGATTTCATTGATTTGTTTGAATTTTTCTTTATTTTTGAAAGGTATTTTTACTGGAGTTCGAATTTTGAACTGAGAGTTTTATTCTAAATGATAACTATCTATTTTCCCAAATATTTACCCATTTTCCATTCTTTTTGTCTTTTTCCTACATTTTTATGTTTCCTTTTGGGTCATTTTACTTTTGATTAAATCATATCTTCTGGAATTCATTTAGTGTAAGTCTGATGGAAATTAAATTAATACTTTGTATGGAAAGTCTTTATTTTATCTCCTCCTTTGAGAATATTTTTATTGGATATATTATTTCAGTTTTTGTTTGTTTTCTTCCAGCATTTTGAAGACATGTTCTCTTGTCTTTTGGCTTTCATCATTTCTGATGATAAGTTCTATATCATTGATACTGTAGAGTCTTTAAAGGTATTGAATCAGTGCTTGTATTTTGTTTTTATTTTTTAAACTGAATGCTTACAAGATTATCTCCATGATTTATATTTACAAGACTACTACTTAAATAACCCCATTGTGATTTACTTGCTTTATTTATTTGCCTTGGGTCTTATAGTAATTCCAGAATTTCTGGCTTGAGTCATTTGTCAGTTTGGGACAATTCTTAGCCAATATCCCTTCAAATATTTATTCTCTCTTATATTATCATTCTTCCCTCTGGGTATTTATTTTACATGCACTGGATCTTTCTATTATGTTTTATGTATCTCTTGTGTTTTTATGTTTCTGTGCTTTCTGTCTCCTTTGCTGTCCATTTTTGAGATATTCCTAACTGACCATCTTCCAGTTCATGAACGTTCTTCGCAGCCATGCCCAACAAATTGTTTGACCTATCAGTTAAGCTGTACATTTTACTTATGAATTTTTCATTGTTAAGATTTTTATTTGGTTTTTGGTACAGATTCCAAATTTCTAAAGATTTTCATCAACATTATAATAAATTATTTTAAAGTCCACGCTTGAGATCTCCAATATCTAAGTTACACATGCATCCATTCTATTTTCTTTTTGTTTTTAGCATGAGTCCTGTTGAGTGTGTCTAAAATAATTGCTGAACATTGTGGAGGTTCTGCTTACTGGTATCTTTCTCTTGAGAGCATTTATCTTTGTGTACAGCAGTGGATCAGATCTCCTCAGTCCACCCAAGGACTGAACAGATTTGAAACTGCTTAGTAGTCTTTGTAAGGTTTGCTCTTCCTCTGTTTTACCACTCCTAGAATTCAGTCCTCCAGAGTGCTAATTTAGAGTAAGGGATATTTCTTAGGGATCTTTCTTAGCGGGTCTTGAGTTGCAATTATTGTTTTTCCTCCATAGCGACATTTATAAAAAACTCGGTTCTCTTTTTCAGCTGCTTTCTGAGTGACTTCTTAGTCTCTTAGGCTGTTCAATTGGTTGGCAAATGCTTCAAGGGAAAAACTGGCAAATGATGTTCAGTTTAATTTTCTGCTTCACTGTCTGAGTTTTGCTTTTTAAGTGCTGGTTCTTGTAACCTTAAACCCTGGTATTTTTCTTCCCAGCCCAGTGAGATTACCTAAGGTCTGGCGGGTTCTCAGGCTTTTACGATCTATCCCTCTACCTAACTTCTTAGTTTTCTGCCTAAAGACAAGAATCACTAAATTTCTCAGCCAAAAAGCAACATGCAAATGTTGGGCTCAACTCAATGAGCTTCTGTATTCTCCTTTCCTCGATATTTGGCTCCTCACATCTTAGTTGTTGAGCAGCTCCTTAAAGTCTTCAAAAGATATGTTTCTGTTGTTGTATTTTATCTGTTTTTATACTTTTTCTTGATGGAGACATGGTTTTGCTGTAACTTTCTCTAGCACAGATGGAAGTTAGGCATAGTTTATTAACCCATGGTGCTTGATATAATATGCAACATATAGTAGATAACTAATTTTATATATATGTATGTATTCAATTAATTTCCTCACTGTTTAGTAAGGTATGTACATCTAAACAAATACAATAAGACATAGCATGCTAACACTGTATGATAAGCATGTCCAAAATAGAGTTATGCCAAAGGGAGTAATGAACCACTCTACCAGAGGTTGTTGTTGGGTCCGAAATTCATAACAAAGGGAAAGGTATTTTGTCTGGATCTTAAAAGAAAAATGATGGTGTTCCAGTCAGACCAATGTGTGAAAGAAACATCCCAGAAGATAGAGAAATATGTGTAAAACTCCAAAGGTTTAATATGCCACTGTGCTTTAAGGAAGCTCTAATTTGATCTGATTTTATTTTCTGTGGTGGGTTAATCAACAGCGAATTACTTGAACGATTTTTATTAGGGGAGTCATTGGTTCAAATTAATATGTCTAGAAAAATACTAGAAATAAATACCTCAGAATTTGGCAGTAGTTATTGATAAGATAGAGTGTATAGGAGATTTATTTATGCACAGTTATGGGCTGCATAACAATGGTTTGATTAAAGATGGAGCACAAATATGATGGTGGTCCCATAAAATTATATTGGAGCTGAAAAATTCCTATCTCCTAGTGACTTCCTCACCATCATAATGTTGTACCACACATGTCACACACATGTTTGTGATGATGCTGGTGAAAGTAAGCCTACTGTGTTGCCAGTCCTATGAAAGTATCATGCATACAATTATGTATGGTATATAATACTTGATCATGATAATAAGCAACTATATTGCTGGTTTATGTTTTTACTATACTGTATCATTTTTTAATCTATATTTTAGAGTGTACTCCTTCTAGTTACATATTAAAAAGTAAACTGTAAAACAGCCTCAGGCAGGTCCCTCAGGAGGTATTACAGAAGAAGGCGTTGTTACCTAAGAGATGACAGCGTCATGCATGTTATTGCCCCTGAACACCTTCCAGTGGGACAAGGTGTGAAGGCGGAAGACAGTGATGTGGATGATCCTGAGCCTGGGTGGGCCTCAGCTAGTGTGTGTTTGTGGCTTAGTTTTTAGCAAAAGCATTTAAAAAGTTTCAAAAAATGATTTTGACAATAAATATGCTTGTAGAATAAGTATACAAAGAAAGAAAATGTAGCTTTACAGCTGCACAATGTATTTGTGTTTTCAGTGAAGTAGTATTACAAGAGCTAAAAAGTTAAAAAAAAAAGTTGATAAAGTAAAAGTTACAGTAACTTAAGGTTAATTTATTGTCGAAGAGAAATCTTTATAAATTTAATGTAGCCTAAGTGTACAGCATTGATAAAGTCTACAGGAATGTACAGTAATGGTCCAGGCCTTCATGTTCACTTGGCATTTACTCCCTGACTCACCCAGACCAGCTTCCAATCCAGTAAGCCCCATTCATAGTAAGTGCTTCAGATGCGTGTACCATTTTTTATCTATTATATTTTTTACTGTATGTTTTCTATGTTTAAATAGACAAATGCTTATCATTGTGTTATCATTGCCTATAATATTCTGTACAGTAATATGCTGTACATATTTGTAGCCTACATATTATATGACCTAGGTGTGTAGTCGGCTACAACATCTAGATTTGTGTAAGTATACTCTGTGATGTTCTCACAATTACAATATTGGCTAATAGCACATTTCTCAGAATGTATCCCTATTGTTAAGTGATG